>NC_056727.1:645891121-646148621 GCF_019279795.1 Protopterus annectens | reverse complement strand
GCCATGATAATTCAGGAATTTGGTGTACCTGAAGTTGTTCTTTTTGTTGATGAAGTTTAGTGCTGTTGCAAAACTGAACATGCTAGAGTTTCGTTCTCTATATCTTTGGACACAGAAGGCCAAAATACAATTCCTAAAAATGTCCAAAAACTAATAGGCACAAGACAAGATGAGCATACATTGTAAAGTCCAACAAGGTTTAATAGCTGAGT
Organism: Protopterus annectens; assembly: GCF_019279795.1. Lineage (NCBI taxonomy): Eukaryota > Metazoa > Chordata > Ceratodontiformes > Protopteridae > Protopterus > Protopterus annectens. The sequence goes on along the minus strand of NC_056727.1, from coordinate 646,148,409 downwards.
AAAACAAGCTTACAGCAATCAGTAGTCCGGTAACACTCCGGTAACTGCCAAGCAATAAAAAGTTAAAAATGATCTGGCTGTACAGAATCCAAGTCACAAAGTGCAAAGCGCTTTTCATTAGGAAACACTTCCCCTAACTTCTTCAGACAATAGTGATCAGAAAGAAAAAACAAGTTTAAGTCAAAAATGAGTGCCTTAGTTTTTTAAAAAAACAAATTGTTGTTGTTGTGTAATGAACATGTAGTAAATTAAATAGTATTAATTAAAATTATAGTTTGTTCACTACTACTTATAACTAATGTTCAGGGACCCGTGGAAGTAGTAATTTTCAAAAAAACTGTGTTGTGTAATGTTTCTTTTTAATTTAGAACACAATAGAAATCATTTCATTCAAGCCCAATGGGGAAGCCGCACTTCAACAAATGTCTACAAAAGTTCTAATTTCTCCAACATCATCTTAAGTGTCTCCTCTTACTTGGGCATACTCTTTCATCTTGATTCTTCAATATATTTGAAACTGTGTGTAGCTTTGCTGGGGTAGCTCAGTACAGTCTCTAGCTATTCATTCTTTTGTTAATGTAATGTTCATAAACATAAATCCCATCTTAAGCTTAACTATAGTCTTGCTTACAGCCGCTAAACACTTACTGACACTGACATACATAGACATAGACTAAGGCTTTGTATTTACAGTTAAGTCCTGTCTATCATTGAAGTAACTGAAACCCCTAATAATGAATTTGTGATTTTTGCATACATCACACACAGAATGCATGGTGCCTATCCACATTTAAATCTCCTGTTGCCTCTAAAGTTGTGTTTTTTTTTTCTTTTTTTTTTTTAGGTTCCTCTTTTCCCAGGTGACCAGCAGCTTGTCTCTATCCTTTCCTTGTATATCCCTATTGGACAATTTTGCCCAGTATAGTGATCAGGGCTTAATCTAGAGAGGGGCATACCAGATCTCAAACAGTTTAGTCCCTTGAACATCAAACAGTTTCCTTTCCTCGAAGGTCCAATACTATTCTAAACCTCTTACTCTACTCTATTGTTTCCAAAGTGTGAGCTGCTGTCCATCCTTGGGAGAGGGGTGGGAGATCACTGAGAGGGAGCCCTTTTACCCCTCCCCCTTTGCCTCCCCACAAATATCAACAACAATGGGTATTTTTTGTGGAACATGGACTTTGTGGGCTCACATTCCTCAAAGAAGTCTAGTCATCCTCCAGTCCTCCTGGCCACTTGTACCAGCTGGCCCTTCACTACCACCTCCTCAGGTGCAGCAGGTGCAGGGTGTGAAGTGTGTGTAAATGAGAGAATGTAATAAGAGTAAGTACTCTTTTGGAAAATCCTTATTTTTTTTTTTTTCTGGGCTCTAGATAGTTCAGGTTCAACATCCAAGAAGCTATACTTTTCTTTGAGTTACAGCAACAAAAGAAGAAGGCGGACCTAGGAATTATTAAACTGCTATTTCAGCAGCAGCTAGTTCAACTCCTAATATAATCAGAAAAATATTGTCTAAAAAGCGGGAATAATAATAAATACACTCATTCAGTCCAGGGTTATCAAAAATGGTGTCTTTTTCCCATTTGGCCATGACTAAATTGGCAAAGCTAGCTCCACAAGGGGGGCCCATAGCTACACCAATCTGCTGTCTGAAAAATTCTTTTTCAAAGGTAATATAGTTATTGGACAGTGTTATACCTAGCAATTCCTCCACCAGTTTCAGTTCTGAATGTTCTGCCTCTTTAAATCTCATATGGTCAATAACCCATTCTGTTCCCAAGGTTTGTGGGATCACCATGTACAGATTGCAAACATCCACTGTTAAAAAACAAAAGTGCTCATTATAAGCTAAAGAGTTAATACTCATCAAAAATGTCCAAGAGTCTTTGCAAAGCTAAGGTTCCAGGGCCACAAATCTCTTCAGAATGTCATCTATCACCTTAGCACAAGAATAGGTGATTGGTTGTCGAGTGTCCACTAAGGGGAGCATAGGTGGATCTCCTTGATTCTTGTGGATGTTTGCAATCTATACACAGTGATCCCACAAACCTTGGGAACAGAATGGGTTATCGAACATATGAGATTTAAAGGGGCAGAACATTCAGAACTGAGATTGGTGGAGGAATTGCTAGGTATAACACTGTCCAATAACTATATTACCTTTGAAAAATAATGTTTCAGACAGCAGATTGGTGTAGCTTTGGGCTCCCCTTGTGGAGCTAGTTTCGCCAATTTAGTCATGGCCAAATGGGAAAAAGATACCATTTTTTTATTACACCTGCTTTTTAGATGACATTTTTATGATTATTAAAGGGGGTGTTGAACTAGCTGCTGAAATTCTGGAGCAGTTTAATAGGTCCACCACCTTTCTCAGGTTTACTAGTAACTTCCACATAGATTCTATGAGCTTCTTGGATGTTGAACTATCTAAAGATAGAGCCCAGAAAAAATATCTTGCAAGGATTTTCCGAAAGAGTACTTACCCTAACTCATTCTTACATTACACTAGTTTTCACCCGCTGCACCTGAAGAGGAGTGTAGTGAAGGGCCAACTGGTACGAGCAGCCAAGATGACTACGGAGGATGACCACTTCTTTGAGGAATGTGAACTCTTGAAGTCCGTGTTCCTCAAGAGGGGGTACCCCATTGAGTTGATTGCTGACCTTATAAGGGAGGTGAGTAGTAAAAGGGCCTCTGGCCACTTCAGACCCATCCTCTCCCAAGGATGGACAGCAGCTCACACTTTGGAAACCAACGTCTCAGAAGAGATAGAAGTGAGTAACCCCGTAGTTAGGAATAGCATTGGACCACAAAAGGGAGCAAAATTGTTTGAGATTCGTGACTACATTCTCTTTAGATTATGAAGCCCAGATCACAATACTGAGCAAAAGCTGGCAGTTGTTACTGTCTGATAGGGATATACAAGGAAAGTTGGGAGATAAACCGCTGGTCACCTGGAAAAAAGGAAGAAACCTAAAAAAACTTACTGAAAGTAGTAACAGCACTTTTAGAGGCACCCCAGGGACATTTAAATGTGAGGCATGTAACCAGTGTCGACACATTACTACAGGGTCAAAATTCATTATTAGGGGGTGAGACTATTTCCTGAAAAACAAGTTTAACTGTAAATACAAAGCCTTAGTCTATGTACCATTATGTCAGTGCTGCCCTAGTTTTTATGTAGGCAAGACTGATCATAAGTTTAAGGAGAGGATTTACGAAAATGTTTATTACATTAACAAAAGGAATATGGAGAGCCCACTAGCTAGACAATGCATTGAAAACCCTAACCACAGTTTCAAATTTAAGCCCATTGACTCAATTGAGATGAATAGTAGAGGAGAGGCGTCTACACTTATGTTGGAGAAATTGGAACTTTTGTGGTAGCTTAGACTCAATGCATGCTTTCCACCGGGCTTGAATGAAATTACTTCTATTCTATGTGTGCTAAATTAAACAGCCTTAAGAGATAGTAGCTGTACATACATTATTTTTGTTGGATGGTTAAATAATAGATGCTCATTAGCCCTATGGAAGTTACAATTGCTAAGTTACACCCACCTTTTTTAGGTTAAAAGAAACATTACACAACACAGTTTTTTATGAAAAGATTACTACTTCCACGGGACCCTGAACATTAGTTATAAGTAAAGTGAACTAACTACGATTTTAATAAATACTATTTAATTTACTACATGTTTCATTACAAGACAACAGAACTTTGTTTTTTTTTATAAAACTAAGGCACTCATTTTACCTAATGACTTAAAAACAAACTGTTTGACTTCAGTATTTTAGGATTATACCTTTAAATTATGTGACTGTGCTTAATTGGCTTAATTGCATTAACAAGTATAAGTCACTAGGATAGTACTTAAACTATTTTTTTCTTTCTGAGCACTATTGTCTGAAGAAGTTAGGAGAAGTGTTTCCTAACGAAAAGCGCTTTACACTTTCTGAATTGGATTCTGTGCAGCCATATCGTTTTTAACTTTTTATGGCTTGGCAGTTACCGGAGTGTGCACCGGACTACTGATTGCTGGAAGCTTGTTTTACTCAGCTATTAAACCTTGTTGGACTTTGCAGTGTACGTTCAAAATACCTCTTGCCCTTCTTTTTGTTGAATCTGCACCTTGCTGACCATATTGCAAGATTTTGATATATTCTTGCTGTAATGCTTTAGGAATTACCACTTTTGGACATTTGATGATGATTCCATCTTCCATCATGAGATCCTCTTGGTAAGGAAAATACTGTTGAATGTCAAATGTTAAAATGGTTTGTTGCATTGGCCATCCTTGACTGATAACATTTTTTTAGCTTTTGGAGAGCTAGGTCTGAAGCTGTGTGATTTCTTAGTTAATCAAGAGGTGATGATGAAAAATTTCTGACTTCTATGGCTTCAAAGCCTGTTGTTTCATTTTCATGCTGTTCTGTCATTTGTCTGGGTGCACGTGACAAAGCATCAGCAAGGTACAAGTGTTTGCCCTTTCTGTAAACAATATTGAAATTGTACTTTTGCAATTTTAACATTGTGCAGTGCAATCATGATGGGGCTATATGCGTTGGCTTTTCAAAATTATTACTAGTGGTTGGTGATCAGTCTTTATTTGGCTAGGTCTACCATAAATATAATCATTGAACTTCGAACATGTGAAAATTACTGCAAAAAGTTCTTTTTCTATTTGAGCATAATGCATCTCTGTTAGAGTTGAAAGTTCTTGATGCATAGGCTGCTGTTATTCCTCCTTGAAGACATGTTGTATCAAGGCCACACTTTAAACCATCATAAGTAAGAGTTACAGTTGTGTGAACATCATAATATCTCAGTGTGGGTGGACTTGTAATTTTCCGCTTCAGAATATCAAATGCTCATTGGTGTTGTTCCAACCAAGACCAGTTTACATTTTTGCATGTCAACTCACGTAGCGGGGCAGAACGCTCACTCAGATCTGGAATGAGCTTTCCTAAATAGTTGACCATACCTAGAAAACGTTGTAAAGATGTGACATTCTCTGGAACTGGCATTTTAGAAATTGCTGCTTGCTTAGATGGATCTGGTTGTAGACAGAAATAGCAAACAAATGACCCATGTATGTAACTTCTTTCAGCATGGATTTCTATTTCTGAGAATTTAGTTTAAGATTTACTTCACATGCACAGTCTAGATCTTTCCTAAGATTTCTATCATGTTCGTCTTCACTATTGCCTCCAACAATAATGTTATCTACTATAATAGTACATGCATAACCAGAAAAAAATGTTCAATTGCATGTTGAAAGACTTCACTGACAGAATTGATTCCAAATGGCATTCTGAAAAATTTGTATCTACCAAATGGTGTACTGAATGTAGTTAACAATGAAGATTTGCGATTCAGCGAAATTTGCCAAAAAGAGCTTTTTGCATCTAAGACTGAGAATCAGTGGAATTTGGCATGAAAGTATTACCTCTTCTACTGCATGCATTGGATGATGAGGGCGTTTAAGTGCTTTGTTTAAGTCTCTTGGATCAATACATATTTGAAAATCATCTGAGCTTTTCTTATGAGTTACATCTATGTAGGATACCCATTCATTCGGTTTTGCTACTAGAGTAAGGACACCTAAATTCTCCATTTTGTCTAGTTCTGCTTTTGCTTTACTCTGCATTGCTACTGAAATCTCCCTTGCTGGGCTACTTCATGGTTTAATTTTATGGAATATGTGACTGGAAGTTTACCAAGCTCATCTTTAAAAATATCAGTATATTCACTAAAAACATTCTTCCCCGGATTTACTAATCTTCCGTGCAGGACTAGCTTAGTCCTACACAGAAGTGTCCATTTAGGACCATGACGGCAGCGTGCCATACATATTAATGAGGCATGCTACCCGAGCTTCTAATTCTAAATGGAACGTTTAAGAGCGCAGGAGGCATGTCTAAGAGAAGAGCTCTCAGAATATAAGGCCCCTGCAATGGAGAACAGCAGAAATGCCTAAGAAATTAGCGAGACTGCTCATAGGTGTCTGCATATCCCCAGTAACATTCCCCCATGTGTACAACAGCAACAGCAAATACAATTAAATGAACAAACCCTTTTTCTTTTTTATTTTAAAATCCGATTAAAGCTAACCGTAGGTGCGCGGGTGTGCCCATCGCTTAGCTACGGTTAATGCAGCTTAAATGGCTGAAGAGGATAACAAAGAAGATATATGCAAATGAAACAGCATAACAATAGTGTAGTGGGCAGAGCATTCACCTTATGAGTAGGCATTCCCGGTTTGAGTCCCATTGCAGTGTATTCCATTTTCCATGGCAAAGCACATTATGACCAACATTTTTGTTGCATAACCCACTAAATAGCATATATTTGTGAACTGGAGTACTGCATTCAATGCACAGGTGAGGTGTCAGTGTCATAATGTATAAAGCACTAGTAAACAAGTTTAAGCACCATAAGCAGTAGTAAGCATATTTAAGCACTAGTAAGCAAGTTTAAGAACCGTTTGCATGGGGGTAAGCAATGCACACACAGGTTAAGCAATTATGAAGCTAACTCTCTGCAAGCATATTTAACTGGAGGTTAGCATTGCACCCTCGGGCAAACCCACACAAACCCACTTACAACTGCTCAAAAGTGCCTTAATCACTCTGTATCCAATGGCCCTTGTTCTGCCCACCAACAAAATAAACAGCCTTGAACCCAGGACCCTATACACTACAGTCACAGTAGTTAACCACCAAGCCATCACAGTATTACAGAAGAATGCGGTATCACCAAACAAGTCCTCAGTATAGTGAAATCAAACTGAACCTGTGAAAGGAATCAGTATACAGTCACATGTTCCATAACTCATTACATAACATAAATATGTGAAATGGAGTACAGCAGTAAGCCCAGAAGTGAGGTGTAATTATAAAAGAGTGTTGAAGTCCTCAATAAAACACAAGGACCCCATAGAGTGTACATATACATTAATCATGGATACCAGGCAGATATATAAGATGTAATGAATAAGAAATCAATGCCAAAAAGAAAATATAATGCAAAGTCTAATGTAAGCACCACTAAGCATTGCACAGGCCAGCTTAGGAGGTGTAAGCAATGTGTAGGCCAGCTAACCCATTGTGCCCAGTGGTATACCCCTTTAAACAATGCCAACCTTAGGTAAGCAGGTTTGCCCATAGCTTAGCCTTTTCAAAACTGGCCAATCATAGAAAAGTGCAGGAAATCGGCCCTACTTAAACCCAACAGGAGAGAATACATCTCATAACTAGTTGTAGCTTCCCCTTGCAGGCACCATGTCAGGAAGGGGAGAGGGAGTGAACTTTCAGGTGCAGTGCTGGTGCATCCAGTAGTCCAGAGTCATGGCAGGACTCTTTGTCCAAGACCATGAGCAGAGACTGCTGCAAGGCAAGTACCAGGGTTCCCAATATAAGGTGGAAGCCTGGGACCGTCTCACCCATGACCTCACCAGTGCCACTGGCATACCCTGAACTGGTGAACAGGTCAGGCATCACTATGCCGACCTGAAGTGATGTAAGTGGGAACTCTTAGAGCAGTAGATCCAAGAGGCTAGAATGGCAGGGTATGTCCCAGCTGTGTGTAAATATCACCCCACTATGTGTGTAATAATTGTCAGCTCATGTATATCATGGATAGGTATGGCTAAATATTCCTCTTATGTCCTCCACAGCTGCAATTGAGTGGGCCACAAACCAGAAGGCCCATGGAAGTCACCTGGAGAGGTTGTGCCATGAAGCAGGTCAGTAATACTCATGCATTTACTGTCATAGAAAATAAAACTAAAAGTATTAGTAAATTAATTGCCTGTATAAAACCTGTATTGTTTAAGGCAAGTACTGCAGGAAGAGTCTCATACAGTTTGTATGTAAATAAATGAGTAATAGGATGGGGCAGTGGTGCAGCAGTAATGTTGTTGCCTCATAGGTAGAGGTTCTCTAGTTTGATTCCCAGTTCGGGTGCTTTCTGTGTGGATTCTGTATATCCTCCCTGCGTTCATGTGGGTTTCCTCTGGGTGTTCTGGTTTCCTCCCACATTACAAAGACATGCATCTATAACATTTCTCCCCAGGCCTCCACTGAAAATTGGCTTTGTTCCAAGTCGGACTTTCCCGGTTAACAAATGATAAATAAATAAATAAATAAATAGTCTGACAAGAAAGTTCTAACTGTTGGACTGCATGTGTATATTCTGGTGTCATATGGTAATATAGATTTGCAATTGTGCAATAGTACTGTTGTATTAAGCACTGTTACCCACACTGTGCACCATAAATAGAATGTGTAGGAATGCCTGTATATGACTGGTGTAATCCCCAGAGGCCATTTAGTAAAACTGAGAGACACATAGACAGAAAACAGGGAAAAGGTAGACAAAAAAAAAAAACGAATAGCACATGCAACAGAGATGTGAACTGTTGTATTTTTAGCACACACAGCCATTGTTCAAATCCTGGCAGTAGAAGTAGTCTGCATATGAAATCATACCCCACAACTGTACAGATATGTATAGAATGCCCAGTAAAGTGGTCCATATCTGTTGCCTGTCAACGTGTCTCCCTGGGAAATCAGTGGGATGATCCCAGATGTATAGGCAGCAAACAGGAAATACAACTGATTGACACACATCTATGAGAACAAAGCTGGTACACTAGCAACTCCCCAAAACCTTATGAGAGTAAGAAACCACATATGTCCCATTTACACCCCCATGTTGTTAAGCTGTGGCCAGAGTGTGTACAGTAACAGAGTGAGATATATGTGCATAATAGTAATGTGGAATCTGGTACTGTGTGTGGCAACATTCAGGTAGTGCTAACAAACATTTCTCCCACAGGTCTGTCAGATACCAACACTGTCCCCAGAAATACAAGAATGATACCCTGTACTGATACTGTTTACACTGGTATTGTATGGCATTGTGACTGATGCAGTTGCTCTGAATAATGAGGTATTACTCATCACTGTCACCCACACTGTCCTACAAAATATAACTGTCTAGGAAATTTGTATAAGAGTGCTGTAATACAAGGTCAGAATGCAAAAGCACAGGAGAATTATAAGACAGAAAGCAGATAGGAGATATACAGCAATATCTATATAGCACACACGACTCTGATGAACAGTCTTTAAGTTGTAGTAGACACAGTCATGGTCTGAATCCTGGGAGTGGAAGTAGGCTGCATACAGAATCATATTCCACAACTGTACAGATAAGACGAGAATGTCCAATATATGGGCCCATATCTGCTGCCTGTTACCCTGTCCCCCTGGGAAGTCTGTGGGATGATCCCAGATGTTTAGCCAGCAAACAAGGAATACGAGTGATTGTCAAACATCTGTGAGAACAAACCTGTCACTGTAGCAACTCCCGAAACTGTTAAGAGAGTAATAAGCCAAGTATGCCCTATCTACACCCCCATGTTTTCAAGCTGTGACCAGAGTGTGTACAGTAACAGAGTGAGATATATGTGCATAATACTAATGTGTAATCTGGAACTTTGTGTGGCAACATTCAGGTAGTGCTAACAAACATTGCTTCCACAGGTATGTCGGCTACAAACACTGTGCTAAGAAATAAAAACCTTTATACCCTGTACTGGTACCGTTTACTCTGGTATTGTAGGGAATGATGATTGTTGCAGTTTCTCTAAATAATAAAGTGTCACTGATCACTGTCACCCACACTGTGCTACACAATATAACTGTGTAGGAAAGCATGTATATATGAGTGGTAAGTCACTAAAGGTTGAAGAGGGCAATAGTCTAGATATGTCCCCGTACACCTGCATGTGGTCAAGACATGGCCAGAGTCTGTGCAGAAAGAGTTGGATAGCTATGTGCACAACATCAATCCGGAATCTGGGAGTATGTGTAGAAACAGTTAGTGTTAACAAACATTCCCTCCACAGGTATACCAGGTAAGAGGTGTATACTGCAGGTAAAACCAGTTCATGTATAATGATGACGACAGCCATATCACTGTCCAAACTAAGGCTATAGGGTAGTGTAGTAATATTTATAAGGTACAGATAACAGCACTGACTAGGAAAGGAATGTGGACTACAGGAATATACTAGTTGTTAATTGACATCTTTCTCTCCCCCCACCACATCTCAAACAATAAACTACATACCCAGCTCAATCGGTATGTAATGACTCCAATGTTCTGATTATGTCCTATTGGTTGATAAATATTAATATTTGTTTCCATGCATGTGCTATATTGAATCATTCTAACATTGGTGGGATGGTGCCATCAATGTACCTGCATGCTGTTGTTATTACCACTTTGGTCCCAAATATGCATGTGTTCTGTTTGCTATGCAACTGCTCCGTATCTGGTGTCTGAGTTAATGGAAATATCTGTGCATGCTGTTATACCTAACCTTGGAATGTGTTGACTATTACTAACCCACATGTGATGATAAAATCTAAACACTATAGCATGTTTGGGAAGGCCGGTCCCAGCGAACCCACCTGTCCTACCTCAGCTGGCCAAGGCACCGGGCACCAGCATGTCTGGGGCCCAACCTGGGACCTCCTTATCTGTTGGTCCTGCACCACCTTTGGGTGGAACTGCCTCAGGGGATGGGGCATGGACAAGAACCTGTCACCGGTTGCCAGGTCCAGGTCCTGGTGCATAGCGAGCTCCACAGGGAGGCCAGAGATCTGCTACACCAGCTCAAGGGCCATATGTAAAAACTAGAGGATCGGCCTGGCTCTGCGACCCAGCCCCCAGCACAGCCACCTTCGGGGCTGTGAAGGTGCAGTGGTGACAGCCCATGGTTGGGGATCTCAGTCCCACTGTTTCCACTAGGGGGTTCATGGGCATCTGATTTCCCAACACCCCTCCCCATCAAGGTGTTTACCCCCACATGTGTCATATACCGCCCCTGTATGCATCTTGTTTGTCTTGTCTGTTAACCTACACAACCTATAGCCCCAAATATACCTACTATCCCTCCCCAACATCCCACTCTCATCTGAAAAAAAAAGGGCAATCAGTTCCAAAAAAAAATCTTGCCCCCACACATAGCTGTCCATTTTTCACACGTGTCCACTGGATACATGTAATCCAGTCTAATTGGCTTCACAACTTATTATTGTTATCCTCACCCCTTTCCCAGGGAGTTGAGTGTCCAAATCTACCTCCAGTTTCAGTGTATATGCACACCTGTTGCTGTAGAAGAAATGGGCAGCTATGGACCTACCCTACACCCTTCCTGCATATCCCTAGCTATATTCCCTACTGTCTGTCCCTCTTTGTGCCCCTTTTGTTTCACCACTTTCCTATCAACTCTTTTTTTTTTTTCTTTTAAAGAAATTAGCATGGGGGTAAGCAGGAGTAAGCACTTTTAAGCAGCAGTAAGTGAGTTTAAGCCTGTTTGCACAGGGGTAAGCAATGCCTACACAGGTTAAGCAATTTAAAAGCTAACTGAGTATAAGAAACTGTAACCAGAAGTTAGTAGTGCTTACCTCTGCGCAATCCCAAGCAAACCCCACTTACAACTGCTTAAAAGTGCCTTAATCACACTGTATCCAAGGGACCTTGTTCTGCCCAGCAACAAAATAAACAGCCTCTACAAAGCTTGAATCCAGGACCCCACACACCACAGCGATTTACCACTAAGCCATGTCAGATATACATAACCCTGATATTTTCACAAACATATCATCCAGCCCAGTCATTCAACAGTACAGGGAATGTATGTCAACATGTAGATGTATGTGTGTGTATATATATTTATATCTAATTAGATATAACATATCTATATATATGTAGATATAGATATAATATATATATATATATATATATATATATATATATATATATATATATATATATACAGCAAGTTAAATATATGTAAGGAGATATATATCTATATAGGTATATACAGACAAACATTTGTAGATAACAATGGGAACATAGCATAAACATATATGTCCACATGCACCATTGCTGAGGTTGAGAAGCCCCAAACAACATACGTCTTGTACGAATAGGTATCCCCCCAAACAGCCAAATATGTATGCCCTGCAATACACTACCAACTTTTGCAGATCCCCATACCCAGGACCTGACACGACATGGGCACAATATGTTAACAGTACTCCATCCTATCTGTATGATGTCGGGCTGGTATCAGTAACATATCATGCAGTGCAGTCTGGCTCTCATTGGGAATGTACAACGTGGAGGCAATCAACATCCCTAGGATACATATACACAGACACATATATGCAGATACAGATATATATATATATATATATATATATATATATATATATATATATATATATATATATATATATATATATATGTATATATATATATATATATATATATATATATATATATATATATATATACATATATATATATATATATATATATATATATATATATATATGTATGTATATATATATATATATATATATATGTGTGTAACTACACATACACACACAGAGATATGTATAGTAAGATACATATGTAGAAGGTGCACACAATATGGAACAGCCATTATGCCTGCAGTTACCACCTTACCAACTGGACACTGCATGAGACACCCATACAAATGACAATCATTGCCTGCAACATGTACCCACAGAGAGGTCAAAGGATTTAACACCACACACAGGTTTGCATAAATGGGAAAGCTTTATTTGTGTACTATTACAGTTGTTTATGCCATGTCATATAGCTGTTTTGACTTGGACATCCATATAAACTGAGTAATGCAACTGTGAATCAGTTATACTAATACAGTAGTCTGGAAAGGTTTACAAATGTTGCTGTCCAGGCCAAGGCCTTCAAGTAGTACAACAGTAAAGACAGACTGGGCCACAAGATACCAAACAATCAACAGTAAGTAATGCAGATGTATAGTTCAGCAGCCTCTATCTACACTCTGTAGACAATCCCTAGGAGGTAAAGACATCAGTTGACACAATGGGATGAAACTGTTACATAACAAGGCATAACTGACACCATCACAAGCACACTGAAAAACAGAAAAGTCTGTATGGCAGGTGTCAGTAGGCCTGCATTTACCCAAGGTGGATTGTATGGTAATGTACATCCAGATACCTTAAGGCAGCTCACCCCTGATACCCCCACATGTTGTAACAGCCCCCACCCAACTCAATACTACAGTGCGTTATACCACTGTTACATACACTGGTCTCTGGAGTGCATAAGGCACACATGTATTGTGTAGGTGAAGCCCACACATATATGGCCCCGACTCCACCGTATATGTGGGGGACACAACAGCAGTGGACTGATGGCAGGAATGGCAGCTTGACATATTCACAGTCCACTACAGAACAACCCCTGACAGCATGTCATATGTGCAAAGCCTAGTATGTAGGTGGAGGACAGAGGCTGGAACACAGGCCCACATGTGGAAAACTGTTGTCATACACTAAGCAAGTTGCTGGTGTTACAGGATAGTCTGCAACAATCCCTTAGTCAGGAATTTGAAGTTAGAAACAGAAATGGATGTAGCCATGCACTGATAGCACTCAACACACACACACTGCCAGTGAAATATTTGACACAAGACTTGTGTGTTAGACAGACAAAACATAATAGGCACACCTCTGGCCATCAGGAGGATAGGCCCGCAGTTGAGAGCTATGCAGACAGACTGCATTCCAGGGTAAACTGGTATGTACACACAAACCCTGTAACACCAGTACTATACAATGCATATGACAACTCTATTCACATTCTGTCTGTAGTTCTGAAACCTCCTACAAATATGTAGCTGGCCTGAGTGTGCAGGTTCTCCTGTAAGAGGTATTGCTACCTGCTGTCTGTAACACTGATGCCCACACACAGGAAGGAGGTCCATCATAAAGGAAAGATAAAGGGACTACGGCCACATGATGTAGGAATTTATAGTAGGTGGTTGCCATGGCAGTGGTAAGTGGAAGTACTACACAGCAAGCTGCATGCAGTTAGCAAGTGGAGGACACTGATTGGTGCAGAGGCAGTCACCTGATCATGTACATCACCTACATAACCATGCTGCAATCTATTCAAAGCAGCTCAATCCATTAACTGGAGCGATACTGAGAGAGAGAGACAGAAAGAGAGAGAGAATGAAAAAGAAAAAAAAAAAACAAGCCTAAGGCAAAGGCTAAACAAAAGCCAAAGGGGAAAAAACTATAATAACATCCAGCAAACTATCCAGAATATACATCATTCCCACAACAGGTATTTGAAGTATACATGCATGTAATTGAATGTAGTACCTGGTCCATAATAATGGGATAGATGATGTGGAATGATTTATATGTGCCATCAGGTGTTGTAATGATGGTCAACTGAACAACTGCTATGGACACTAGTGTCTGTCCCTGTGGATAGTGGGCCATAGCCATCAACTGTGCAGATAAGTACTGACTGACAAGATATAAACCATCATAGTGAGTGCTGTGCAATGGGAAGTATGTATATTACATGGCCAATAGCTGGTGGTGGAAGTAATGCCATTATGATGGACATGTGGGACCCACAGCCCACCCCTTGCAGGATAGGTTCATAGGTTGGTACTAGGCTATTGGCCCTAAGGCCTATAAAGCCTAGCCATAACAATTCCCTGGCTATTTCTTCTCACTTTATTTACTTCCCTGCACCCCTGTCTAGCAGGGCGACTGACATGATCCTCGGGGTGAATTTCCTATCTCCCATCCAATCATCAAGGTTCCTTTTGAAGAGGGCCAAAAGAGGCGCTCTGCTTGACATGTATGGGCAGTCTGTTCCAGAGTCTGGGGAGTCGCTGGGTCAGGAAACTATCCCTCCAGCATGTTTTGTTCATTGTGATGACAAGATTTAGATCCCTGGAGCATGTGTCTCTGAGGGATTGGGATTTCTTTAAGTGTAGCATGCCCAACAGCTCTGGGTTTGACATGGCCTTGTATTTTAAGCAGAGATCACCTCTGAGTAGATGATATGCAACAGAGTATAGGTGGAGTTTTTTTAGATGGTCAGCATAGGGCATCTGCTTTAAGCCTGTGATTCTTTTAGTGAGGTATTTCTGTGGTCTTTCCAGTTGTTGCAGATGTCTTGAGAGGTACATACCAAATGGGGCATTGTATTCTATAATGGGTCTAATGAGGGATGAGTACAGTGGGACAATGACCTCCTTTTATCTGGATGAAAAGCCCTTAATGATGCGGTGTGCCATATAGAAGGATTTCCTGACTGTTGTGGTGATGTGATTATCGAAGGTGAGCCTACTGTCCACCTATGTCCCTAAGTCTCTCATCCCACTTTCGGTGTTTAGTGTACTGCCACCTATGTGGTAATTCACGGATACATGTTTTTTTCCCAAAGGGAATAACTATACACTTTTTGGCATTGAGCTTGAGCCCATGGCTCTGGCACCAAGATTCTGTTTCTGTAAGGCCCTTTTGTAGAATATCCACATCATTTGGTGATTCAATAATGGCTCCCAGTTTCTAGTCATTTGCGAACTTTGTTAGCCAGAGTCCCTTAGTGTTGGCCTGTACTTCAGAGAAGTAGATGCCAAACAAGAATGGTCCCAGGACTGAACCCTGAGGTACTCCACTTGTCACTTGTCTGGAGCTGGATTTGGAGTCAGCTGCTTTTACAGTCTGGGTTCTATCAGTAAGCCAGTTAGCAACCCATCGAGTGATGTAGGGATTTATGCCCAGCTTAGTAAGTTTATCTATGATTCCAAAGTGGGGAATGGTGTCAAAGGCCTTGGCGAGGTCCAGATAGGCTGTGTGGACCACCTTACCCTTGTCCATTGTTCTGGAGACTGATTCAAAGAAGTCAATCAAGTTCAGGAGACAAGATCGGCCCTTCACGAACTCAATCTGCATGGGGTCCAGTGATTGAAGGTTACCAATGTCTTTGTTTATAAGTTCCATGATAATACGTTTCATGGACTTGCAGATCCAGCTCATCAGACTGATGGGGCGGTAGTTCCTGGGATCCAAGGTGGATCCCCCCTTGTGGAATGGGATAACTGTAGCTGTGTGCCACTCAGTGGGCATGAGGCCTGAGGTGAGGCTATGGTTAAACATGACACTTAGGTGAGGTGTCAGTTCATTTTGTAGTTCATGCAGTACAGAAGCCTGGGATATCGTCTGGTCCCATGGATGCTGTATTCTTAGGTTCATAGGTTCATAGGTTCATACTAGCCGAGGGCATTTACAAGCCTAGCCCATTGTGTGTTGTGGCTTACCCCTTTAGTATGGGGAACTGTATGCCACCCCTTTAGTATGGGGAACTATACCCATTATTTTGCTGTGCCTCTGTCGAGCAGTGACACTGAGGTAATCCCTGGGGTATATCTGCGATCTCCCATCCATTGGTCAAGATTTCTCTTGAACAAGGCCAGCGGTGCTCTGCCTCACATGTACGATTTTTGTTTCCACAGCATAGGAGTCTTTGGGTGATGAATCTATTCCTCCAGCACGTCCTATTAATAGCCGTGTCAAGGTTTAAGTCTCCCGCCCTTGTGGCTCTGATGGATCTAGATTTTTTGAGGTGAAGCATATTCATCAAATCTGGGTTTGACATGGCCTTGTATGTTAGGCAAAGGTCACCTCTGAGCAAGCGGTAAGCGACTGAATAGAGCTGGAGTTCTTTCAGTCGGGCAGCATAGGACAGATTTTAGCTTTGGAGAGTGCATTTTTTTACCTGTGTGGCCATTATTACCGGAATTTAGCAATCTTTCAGTACTGAGATGGACCCTTTAGTGGGTGAGAGAGGGGTGAAGTTTGCACTGTATCCATCTGCAGGATGTTGGCAATATCCTTGGGATCAGTATATGTAATGCCATTCTGTTGTAGTTCAGGGCAGATCTGAGCATTTCCTTTTAGATTCTTGACATAGCTATATAATGCCTTGTGGTTGTCTTTGGAATCTTTGGCAATTTTATTTTCGTAACTAGCTTTGGAGGATTTTATGAGCGATCTCAGCTTTTAACTGAGGCTGGTAAGGGAGTTTTTTGCATCCTGGGATTTTCCTCTTTTCTGCAACAGTTTTTTCCTTTTGTTGTAAAGTTTGTTTATGGCAAGGGACCACCAGACTGGCTTCCTTTTTTTGGAGGAGAGTGTCTTGCTTCTATTGGGGATGGCATGATTCGTGCACTAGTGGATGTGCTTGCACAGTGCCTTAGTGTGGGATCAGCAGTCGAACTTTCAGTTACGTCTGCATGGGTGTCATGAAGTTTGTCACTTCTGACTTGAGTAGCATGAAGTTGGCTTTGGAGAAGTTTTTTTTACAGAAGTTTCCTTTCTGGGAGGTGGGGGTGGGATGTGGATATCAAGGATGATTAGCTTATGGTCAGACCTGACCAACAAAGGAGTGACCACAGGTGTGGAGCATCGATTTCTCATGTTGGTAATGACCAGGTCTAGGATATTGGAGCCCCTGGTGGGACTAAGGATTAGTTGATCCAGGACATTGGAATTTATGAATTCCAAGAACAGTTGGACAAAGGTGTTGGTACATGAGTAGTTTTTCCAGTTAATGGCAGGGTAATTAAAATCATCCAGTATTAGGGTGTTTGGTTGTATCCTAATATTTTCCAGTATGTTTAGAAAGGTGTAGTGAGAATCTTGGGATATGGTCGGGGATCTGTAGCAAGCTACAATTTGGATTGAAGTCTTAGCTAGTGTTAGTTGCACCTGGAGAATTTCAGGTTAATCTGTAATGTAGCATGCAGGAATGTAATAGGTGTGTAATAGGGTTACCTGCAATCGGGTCTTACATATATCGTCCTAATGTCAGGCTGTGTCCATACGTGGCACCTGTCTGTGTTGTAGCAAGGCAGAACAGTGCAGCTGTACAGGAAGGTGTTGTGAGGTTGTGGATCTGATGATTGAATGTACACCATATATAGATATGCATATGTGTACATATGTACACATATATAATATATGAATATCTATATATATATATATATATATATATATATATATATATATATATATATATATATATATATATATATATATATATATATAGCTATATGTATATCCACAAATGTACAGATACCCATGTTTAGACATATGTATGAGCACATATATACAACAGCACATATATCTACACATATATAGATATATACCTTAATGCAAATGTCTACATATATACAAACACACACACAAACATATATGTATGTAAATACATGTCACTTATATTACTTTCACAGTGATGCATGCTATGTGTGAGCCAACAGCACACATAGCAATACACACACACATATCTACAGCTGGCAGTGTGTGCAACATGGATGGGTATGTCACATGTTAAACCCTTGTAGGGACCACATTGCCCCCGTCTGTGAAGTATGGAATGGGAATATGGGGATGTATGGCAGGTATAGTTGTGGTGGTGGTCAGGGTTGGTAGATATAGAGGACAGTCTACACGGGTGGTTTGGGACACATGTGGTGGGTGAACACCCTGCACGGTGTGTGTAGGTGCGTAGTCTGTGATGTGGATAATCCATGGGCCCCAACATGGACACAATGAGAACAAGCCTGCTACCTACTGCTACTCACAACAGCAGTCCACGTCCTGAAGGTACTTGGCCTGGAGGCTGATCAGGAGGAGCCTGGAGGCCCTGTGAATGTGTACTGGGTGTCTCAGAGTGATGTAGCACATCCCACATGTGTCTGTGGAGCCCATCATGGAACAGACCCTGTACCTGACCTATAGAGGACAGGAAGATGTATGTGTGTGCCCCAAGGGGGGACAGCATCCTCTGGGTTAGTTCCACCTGACAGTATTGCTGGACCAGTATATGAGGAGGCCCCAGGGTGGAACACACATGTTATGTGGCCAGGTAACGAGGGCAAATGGGTTAGGAGAGGTGGTTCTGCTGGGTAATAGTACATATACATGTTATTGTGTCACTGTTATAGAACATATGTTGGTAGTTATAGTCTACACAATACCAGAACATGTCCAACAGCATGCATAGATATCCCCAATAACACAGAATGTCAGCTGTGCAGGAATCACAATGCACCCATACCACAGGCATATATGGAACCATAGTGACCCTGACAATGGCAGGCAGATGAATAGTCTGTAACAGGCCAGCAATGATAGTGTCCACACAGGGAACATGGCTACAATCACATAGCAGATAGTGTGGTATAATACAATATCTGTCCCACTGGTAGGTACGCTGTAGCCATGCCTAATGAGTTGTGTGTACAGTTTGTTGTAGCTGATATGATGGGGGTTGACACAGATGTGTATTAAGAACTGTGGAAACCTTGCTGTATGAGTTGCTCAGACCTGTTTCCATCTTCATGTCTTTCAGACAAGATGCCCCATGCATGTTTGCCAACTTATGCAGCAGCTGAAAATGAAGTACTGATCACATAATTAATCCAGCACTACCCTGTGCTGTTTGGCAGGGCCGCCCATGATCAGTAGGAGTGGACCACCCTGTGGAATGACCTAGTCCACAGGGTCAATGATGTTGGACTGCACAACTGCAGTTATGAGCAGGTCCAGCATCATTGTACTGACCTACTTCTCAATGCTCATCGGTGTGCTGCTGCAGCCTGGGGGGATCACCTCACCACAGGGGGGGCATGCCATCCTTCCCCCCGACTCGTGTGGAGGAGCTCCTGGCCAGCCTCGTTGCACCTGCCTGTCTGGCCAGCCACCAACCGCCGGACAGGGTGGCACCCACACACTGGCCAAGGAACTTGCAAGTAAGGACACAGGGCACATCAGTAGACCACTGTTGTGTATGCATCTGCATCAGTACAGGTAGATCATGCATATCTGACATGTCATAGATATATTGTGTTGCTGCATAGTAGTGATAAACAGATGTCCAGATGTGGTAGTATTGTGGAAATGTACCATTGATGTATTGTAATACTGAACCCACCCTGTAGCACTGCCACAGGTGTGGCCACTGACATTGCATCTCTCACCCTCTTATGTAGGTCCCTCCGGGATACCACCAAGGCAGCAGCCTGTAGCTTGTGAGTATGGTTTATGAAGATTCTTGCAAACACACCGGGTATGTAATGGTGATGGTATATTCCATGCACACATCTAACACACCTACTTTGAATGCATGCTGTACATGTTCACGTATTGTTGCTGTGAAATGCGCAGTGTCACAGGGGTGACCATGATGGGGTATTGGAAGGATATGTCAGACACCTGCATGATAACTAACATCCTGTCATTGCAGAATGTGTCCACAGGGAGTAACATAATGGTGAAAGACATGGCCTACCATTGGGACATGTTTGGAACAACACCCATATACAGTGCAACACCAGTGTATATACCTGTAGGGCAATGGCAACTGCTGCAGAGATACACTATGGCATAAGGCATTACAGAAGTCCACATTATCTGCTGGGACTAGGCTGTAACATGTGGTGTTCAGTGTATGGGACACTGCAATATGACACACATGAGGGGCTTGCTTGCCGTGCATCTGCTAAAAGGCTGAAGGAGGGGGGTGTCAGCATGACACACCAGTGTACTGCAGCAGGGATCCTAAGAATGCTAGGAATGGCTTTATCTGCACATAGTCAGGTTCATGACTTGTGGCAGCCGTAACCCTACCTCCACAGCAATATTGATGGCAGTGTGTGAATACCATGGGATGTGCACATGAGTAGACCTTGCAATCATGCAGAATAGGGGGACATGTGTAGGGCAGAATGAGCATACCATGGTAAATGCAGATGGCCCATGCTGGTATACTCCTGGCAGGAGTAGTGACTGCTGCAATACACACAGCAAGAGGTGGGATAAACCACCATGATAAGAATGTGCACACATATGTTCACATGGTGTGTATGCATTGTGGTCAGCAGCTGCAAACGTAACACAATCCATAGACACAGCATGTGAAAGTACAGGAAATATGTCACATATCGGACTTATGTACTGCTAAGATATGCAGTGATGTGTCCCCATGGCAGATCAAGGATGGGTGCATCAAATCAATAAAGGTGTGTAAACTCCTCATAGCCATGGTATGCCCTGATGGTTGTTAGTGTAAGAGTATTGGATTGGTCATACATAGTCCGCTGATGTTGAGAGCTGTGCATCAGACATCAGGCATTCACAAATGACATCTGTCCACATATCATACCAGGTATGTGTTGCTGGAAAACATAGGGGCTGTGAGCATTAAAGCTGACATAGCCAACACAGTAGTACACATTCAGCAGTGGGCCATACACCTGTGAGGTGTGGTGCACAGTACATGGCAAGGTGCATAACAGGTGCACAGAAATACCCTGTTCATGGGTGCAGTGGTATCCAGGGAAGGGATTTCAGCTAGTGATACAGCACATGCATCACACACATGTATACTGTTGCCAGCATGGATTGACTATAGCTGCACTGCATGCTGTTGGTTACCATAAGTTGTGCATGTTGACAGAGGGGCAATAGGAGGACTGTGTGTACTGTCATTGTACAACCTCACCTTTATGTGTGTGTGCATCCTCGTGGGTAGTCAGTTTGTCTGTAGGGTCACTCGAGTGAAATGGAGGGAGGTTGATGCATGTAGGTTGCTTGTGTGCATGTGTGTGTGTTTGTGTGGCTGGCCATGTATACACATGTGTGATTGTGGGGTGTTCATACAGCAGTACCTCCGTCTGGGATCATGCAGTACATGTACATGGACTGCCACATTACACACCGAAAATGCCTGTCATGTGTGTAATCACAGGACAGCTGATAGTATAATATGGTCTGTAGCATGGAACAGGCATCCAGAGGGAAGGTAGACATCAGGTACATCCTTAATATCACATTCATCAGAGAGGTCACCTACAACCCACATATGCAGCACTACAGATGCATTGGGGAAGTACTAGTCAACACCAGGGAGTGTATCCAATTATTACAGTTGTCACATGATAGGCTGAAGGAGCAGCATATCTGGCATGTACTGAGCATTACATACACATGACACACCAGTGCATGATATTATGGATAGAACATAGCAGCCCACACACATAGGGGCAATGGTCTTGATGTATGGACATACAGAGGGTGCATACCAAATGACAGCAGTGAGGCCATGTAAAACCACTACACACAGGTCAGGCAGGTAAATTAGCAACGGGCCTTGCATTGTGATCACTTGTGTAGGCATTTAGAGGACTGATATGTTAATGAGTGGTATCAATGTGTGTATGTTAACAAGTGTGATGCAGGATGGGGTACCACATGGACATATACGTGGGACTGTCTGTAAAGCCATGGACAGGAAGGTATTATAGAGGTGTGTGTGTGTGTGTGTGTGTGTGAGTGTGTGTGTGTGTGTACTGCTAGGCAATGCTGTACAGGTTTTGACGTGCATTTATTGTTTTTCCCCACAGGTGGCAAGGTGGGTCAGGGTCCCTCCTGAATGCAATCTGATGTTGGTGTCCATACAGACACCAAAGATGATGATAGTACTTTGAGGCACAGGTGGGGTTGTCAAGGGCCAACACTGCACCAACATTTGACATCTCCCTTTTAGCCACCCAACCCTGCACAAAGTTTCAGTGCCTATACACACCCCATTACAAGTGGCCATAGTGGAGGACAGCTGGCATTTAGTGGCAGTGCACAGGAAAGTGAGGTAACCATGCCTACTGTGACCAGTTGCAGCAGGCATAGCCAGATTTCTGGCAGGGCACCACATAGGCAATTGTCCCAGGGTGTTCATGGTAGGGTCGCTGGACATCATGCCCTTGGCAGAGGGGACATACCTGGTACCAGCAGATGTATGTTTTAGGCTATCATAGCAGCACAGGCATGTATAAAACATTACTACAGACAGGGCCTGAGGCTGCAGAGGGCTGCTCTCACATCTGCAAATGACGACTCCCGTGAACTGGCAGGTGCCATCCGTGGATTAACTAATGGATAGACAGTCTGGTGAGATGATGGCCCTCATCGACCGTGGTCTGTCTGTGCTTGAATGTGTGGTGGGAGTGTGGTGACGGCTGTGTGGATGTAGACCAGCAATGCCTCCAGTTGGTAGTCAACCTGGACGTGCTAGGACACCAAGGGGCTCCCGTAGTGGCATTACCAGCCCTAGCACTGCAGGGGGCACTGTCCACACCATACCACAGCAGGCAAAGAGCATGTGGTCCTGGCCAGTCCTAGGAGGGACCTGGTACCAGCGTACATTTGTCATCATCAGGTGAGAGTAGCACATCAAGGCCTGTACCTGGACGTGCCCATGGAACCCCTGGCAGGCACAGTCCACATGTCCATGGCTGGTGGTAGTGAACTGCACACCCTGCCTGATATGGTCTGCAGCTGTTGATAAACACCTGTGTAGGGCAGCCACATGGCAGAACTGTGTGCATGCATACCCACACACTATGCAAACACATCTAGGGCAACCCCATAACTACGCACACCACATCACTATGCCCAGCTCTCCACAGGACACCCCTCACCCACACACATGGTGTCAAATGTATGGCCCACCCTTGGCCTGTGGCAAACCAACATCACACCCCATGCATATGATGATACCTGTGCCAGATCTCTGTCACCCATATCATCAATGCAGGGACAGGCTAATATGGTTCTGATGCACACAGTGACTGTACTACAGTGTACCACAGTACTGCAGTGCAACATGTTGTAAGGAGTTAATTGTGTTGCATAAATGTATATATATAAATGTTTTTCATATATGTTTTTATATATGTAACTAAATGTTGCTTTAAGAAATTATTAATTAAAATGTTTTTGGCGCCATTTTTAGTATATAAGGGGTGTATCAAGTGCTGATCCTGGTTCTGATGAAGTCTGAGGGATTCAGATGAAAGCGCTTAACCATTGTTGGAGTATTATATGTCTTGACAATAAACCTGTGTTTTACTAACATCGGAGCATTTTTTCTTGATATCGGAGGTTGTTTGAAAACTGGAAGACATTGATTTTCCTTTCCTGTCCGAGCTGAGGACCTGAAACTCTGCTATTTTTTCTTGTGGTTTGGTGATTTTTTTATTTCTTACGTGTGTTGCATAAATGGCAGGTAGTGTAGCTGTCCAGCAATATTGCATTATAGCTGTTAGTAACACTGGTTGGTTGTGGTCTCTATAATGTTATCCATTTGTGTTGTAAGTGTACAGGTGTCAGCACGAGGATGGTCCACAGTCATATTTCACAATGGAGTATGGCACTGTGGTGACACTATGGCTGTGACATATCTGGGGTACTGTTGAACACTTGTCACAGGTTACTAAAATGGTTATTGCCTGTGCCACATGGACAGGTGACCCGATGAGGCGTGTATACCCTGCAACTTGATGTAGACCCATCCACATACATGCACACTGTTACTTGGCAACACTGGGACTAGACCCCTACCTAGCTATGTAGTGATACTGAAGTGTGTGGCTTACATTGCATGCACCACACAACATTTAGGGTGAGGTGTGTCCCAGGTTACATGTTACATGCAGAACATCCCCAGACATGTACAGTATGCTAATGGGGGATGTGATGGGTGTATATGGATAATATGTGGTGTGACATACCATCATATGCACATTAACAGAGACATAACAGCCAGACACACATCCGAGATACCAGCTAATATCGCTGCTAACTAACCTGACTGTGTGTCCAATATGTTACTGGTAGGCTGCACACAGCACATGCATAACTGGCTTGGATTGTGGTATCAGTTACCTGTATTGTCGATGGTGACAATGGTAACCATAAAGTGGTACATGGGACATATACCGGGTGTACCTTGGGGTAATGACAGTGTACACAGCACCCACATCCGCCACTGGATATTGTACTCCCTGAAACCCATGATGACTCCCCACCATCACACATTGGCAGCAACTGCAATACAACTCATAGTATACCCCAACAGTGGAACTACAGAGATATGCATCTAATGCACATGCCACATGGGTAGTAGGGTGTTGCATTGTTATGCCTCACCTATGGGCAGCAACAACACTATCTGTATTAATGTGTAGCAATGGGTATTATAATAGAAGTATGTGGCCTCGGAATGCAGTACCCTACAGATATATGGACCTGCACAACTACACACATATGAAATAACACAGTGGGTATCCCATGCCTATTAACCCATTTGTAAAACATTGTTGTGCTGGTACTGCAATGCTCGTGTAGCTGGTATTCGGGGGTGTTAACAGGGTACATGTAATGTCCCATACAGCAGCTACAACTGACTATGGCAATGGGTGTTGCATTGATTGTGAATGCCCTCCTGGTATTCCCAAGTACAGGTATGCTAACACACAGACACTGCTATAGTAAGTCATGCACATGTACACATGTGTCAGTACAGGGGTGCAACGCTGCAGGTGGTCATAGCTGTGTACCTATCTATTGTCCAAGGGGAGATGGGTTGTGTAGGGGTTGTGTGTATAGTGATATCCTGGCACCTGCCATGTGGCAGCAAGCAATCTATCGACAGTCACTTCTGTGGTGATCCTCAGGGTGAGAATGACATGCATCAGCCAATCCTCCAGGTGCCTCCTGCACATGGCCACTGAGGTGATCAAGTTGACATGTATGCAACATGCATTACAACACATGGTTAGTGTCTGTTATGAAGACCTGTACCCAAGCATGTTCTGTTGACTGTGGTAGTGTAGTGGAGGTACTCATGGCATGTGGTGCGTACAGAGTGACATCTCCTATATGTGCAAGTTCTTACACAGCTGGGCAGACATGTCAGTGACAATCAAGCATAGGTTGCCTGTACATATCCCAGCTGGATACCTGCCATCTGCACTTCTGTACAGGAACTGACAGTCAGCTTGGCAAGTAGCTATGCAGTAGCATAAGTGTGTTGACAGATAGACGTCTGAAAACAATATGCATGCCATAACTACATGTTGTATGTCCTCACTAACATGTAATGTACAGACGGTAGTCTGCAGTTACATTCCATATGATGGTTCATTATCCAGTAAGGGGTATATACTGTGACCCAGCTCACCCACCAGGGATACAACAGGGAGGCCTCAGTTTCCATCTATGCCCGCAGGTGTGCCTGTTGTCGGTACTACATTTAACACTCTGCTCTTGCCTGGGTTAGCACTGTCTACAGTACTACTGCTATGATACACTACATGCCAGTGTGACAGCATCTACCCTGGGCTACTACACCTGTATCTGACACATTCACATGGATAATAGTGCTGTACAGGCCTCATATATGTCTGTGGCCCACACATGACTCTTACACCCCTTGCTACTGTGATGACAGCACATAGGCACATGCATTGTACATGGCATTACATACACTTATTACAGATTATCAGACTGGGTGGTGTGACTTGGTTACCAGGGCTAAGCCATGCTTAGCAAGTATCAACATTGCTGCAATATAACAGCTGAGCTGATTTGCGCACTGGTAAGCGAAGCCTACGCTGTGTAAGCTCCCATACATTTACCTGTAGCTTAGCACCACTTAGCTTTGTGCAAATCCATGCAAACCCACTTAAAGCTGCACAAAACTGCCTTAACCACTCTGTATCTGGCAGCCCTTGTTCTGCCCAGCAAAAAAGGAACAGCCCTTGCAGGTCTTGAACCCAGGACCCTGTACATTGAAGTCACAACACTTAACCACCACAACATAACCACTGTGAAAACAGCTGTTTTTACCAATATAGCTGTCAATACACATACTGAGTAGTATTGAACAATTGCCTTTAGTTCCTAAATTGTGTAGTCCTTGTTAGTAATATGACTGTTGCATCACATATGTTGTTTTATTATAATGTACACATAGCAGATACATACGGTGAGATACATATGGGAGGGTACACACAACCGTGAGGTTTACTCATGACAGGAATATGGTTGTATACATATCAAAGGTCTATATATGTCTACATGTACATACACATGTATGCCCATAAATATGTATGTCTACACATCTGTATAGTGCAACATATATATGGCTGTGTACATCTCTTCATATGTACTTATATATTTATATTTACGTAGGCCTTCTTTAGCTATGTTAGAAACCTGGGTGGAAACTCCCAGATATGCTCAGAGTTAGTCCAAAATGACACAAAATGCACTGAACCCACTGACATTGCCAACATTCTGGCAGACAGGTTCTGTGCAAATTTCTCCTCCCCCTTCCCCCCAAAAGGAGAAATAACTATCCCAGCAGAGTGTAGCCTCCTTAACATCACAGATGCCCAGGTGAGAGCCTCCCTCTCTAAAGCTAAAAACACAGCATCAATGGGACCGGACGGTGTCCCAGGCTTTGTGCTACATGAACTCCAAGAGGAACTAAACCCACACATAAGGCTGCTGTTTAATCTTAGCCTTACTACAGGATACGTACCCAAAGAGTGGCGTATGGCAACAGTGGTCCCACTTCACAAAGGCGGTGCTTCTACGGACCCTGGAAATTACCGCCCCATAAGCTTGATGAGCCTGGTCTGCAAAGCTATGGAGAGGATCATTATGGAACTCATAAACAAAGAAATTGGGGACCTACAGACATTGGATCCTACCCAATTTGGCTTTGTCAAGGGCAGATCCTGCCTTTTGAACTTGGTCGACTTTTTTGAAACAGTCACTAAGGCTATTGATGAGGGTAAGGCAGTTCACACAGCCTACCTTGACCTTGTAAAAGCCTTTGACACAATACCCCACTTGGGCATCATAGACAGACTCACCAGCTTAAATGTAAACCCATATGTCACAAGATGGGTTGCAAACTGGCTCAAGGACAGAACCCACAGGGTCAGAGTTGCTGGAGCTATGTCAGACTCTAAGCCGGTCACAAGCGGTGTCCCACAGGGCTCAGTTCTGGGAGCCCTCTTGTTCGGTATTTATTTTTCCGAGGTACAGGCAAACATAGGAGGATTGTGGCTGACAAAGTTCGCAGATGACTGCAAACTGGGCGCCATAATTGATACTCCAGCGGACACAAACATCCTTCAGAGAGGCCTCATAGAAACGGATAATTGGTGCCAGAGCCATGGCCTTAAGCTGAACATCAAAAAATATATAGTCATACCCTTTGGGAAAAACAACGTACCCACAAATTACCACATAGATGGTAATCCATTAAGTATGGAACAGGTAATCAGGGACCTAGGGACCCAGGTTGACAGTAACCTCTCATTTGACACTCACATTGCCAAAGTGGTTAGGAAGACCTTCTATATTGCCCACCTTATCATGAAGGGTTTCACATCTAGATCAAGAGAGCTCATTGTGCCCCTGTACTCTTGTCTTATCAGGCCAATGATTGAGTACAATGCCCCATTTGGGATGTATCTTACCCGACACCTGCAGCAGTTGGAAAGACCCCAAAAGTTCCGCACCAAGAGGATAAAGGGTCTTAAACATATGTTATATGCTGCCCGACTGAAAAAACACCAGCTCTATTCAGTCAAATACCACCTACTCAGAGGTGATCTGTGCCTGACGTACAAGGCCATGTCCAATCCGGAATTAATGGACATGCTCCACCTCAGAAAATCCAAATCCAAAAAAGAGACTTAAACCTCAACACAGAAATAAATAGGACGTGTTGGAGGGACAGATTCATAACCCAGAGGCTCCCTACACTCTGGAACAGAATCCCAATCCATGTTAGGCAGAGCCCCTCACTAACTCTATTCAAGAGAAATCTTGACGAGTGGATGGGAGATCGTAGGTTTACCCCAGGGGTCATCTCTGTGTCACTACTAGACAGAGGCACAGTAAACTAAACCCTAAATGGGTGTAGTATTCTCATCCTAAGGGGTGGTGAAAGCCACACACACTCTGGCTAGGCTTATAAATGCCCTCGGGCAGATAGCCTAGTACGAACCTATGAACCTATGAACCTATATGTAAGCACATCCTATGTGTACAGATATGCCTAGTTATGTTGGTATATATGTAGATATCTACAACTATATGTGCATACATAACTATTCTGATATACCTACTACTGTCAATATATATGTAGATATCCATACATATATGTGCATATGTATCTCTATCTGTATATGTGTAGACATATATTGCTCTGTATATGTACATATCTGAGTGTTTATATGTATATCTATGTACATATACATATCAATATATGTATGTCAATATCTGTATGGGTATATATCTATATAGATATCTGGAAATTATATATACATATATGCTCACCATATGTTCTGAACATGGAGTAGAGCCCAACCTCAGCCCCTATTGTCCCAACTTCATGGTGCAAGGGAATGTCAGGTATGTATTGTAGGTATATTTGTAGACTATTGCTACTGTAATAGGGATTGTATTCACAGACATGGTGTGTGTGGGAGGTCACATCTGCATTTAACATGTGCGCCACTGGCTACTGACAGACATCTTAAGGACATCATAGTACAGTGCCACTCCTAACACAGAAATGCTCCTGTGGATTACAGCCGAGATATTGCCCAATATATGTGAACAGTCTGACACACTCTGGACAGTCAAGAGGTATACACAGAACCCCTTAGTGCAAGACATGTGGACCAAGCCTGACAATGTGGATGTTAACAGCCATATATCTGGGTATAACACGTTCCTACTAGTATACATTTGCCCCATAGGTTATGCATTCACACACCCCTGTCTGTCCTTACACATAATTACCACTGGTACAGAGGTGCTATGGCCACATACTTCCCACTAGTTATTGACATACATCTGTACTGCACCCACTGCTTTGTTTGACATACATGACTGTTATGGTGGATTGGCAGCAGTACATCTGACAAGTATCTGGACATGACATCTCACTGGGTAAGTACACTAAGCTGATAGGCATGTAACAAAGTACTGTGCAGGCTACAGGCATACTGACTCAACACTGGCCAACATTTCCTATGGGGAAATACATATGTGCCTGCATATATAGCAAGCTCTACAGGCATGTCATGGCACAGAGTAACAGACACCTGTGTGAAAGTGCATAACCACAACCAATGTGAACATAGCCACATATGGTAAGCTACTGTAATATTACAGTATATGGACGATCTGTTCAACACCATCCTTATATGTGCCACTCACAATATTACAGTATATGGACTATCTGTTCAACACCATCCTTATATGTGCCACTCACACACTAACCCTACACATATTGGCCTGCTACACATTGTGGTCCGATGCCTGTCTGTGGTATGGGACATGTGTGTGTTTGGCCCTACAAACATGTAAGCTGATAGGATAACATACAGTGGAGCAGCATGTAACATCAGATAGACCAGGACCAAGAACAATGACATATACCACATCCTGTAGATATTAACAATACACACACTGTCGACAACCACCATAAGTACATAGACCTCAGTACTGTAGACACAACCACAGAATGTCCAGGTTATGTCATCAAATAGAACCCCTACTATACATAAAATGTGTAGCAGTCTGATATCTCACTGGCTTGCTATCAGATATGATGTCACTAAATATGGTCTACAGCACATATGCACCTCTTACTGCATGGCATATGTACAAAGGGTGACAGAGTTGTGGCTGGAGGCACAAACACAGGGCCAATATTGACATGTTGCTGTGATAACCTCATACATTTACTATTGTAACAGGGTTTGTTGCAACATATGTCCTATGAGGGATATGAAGTCAATAACTCTTACAGCTGTCATCATGTACAGACTGCAATCCTCACACTACCTTCTGCAGTTCACATATAGGTGTTCTGTGGGTAACACATGAAACAAAAGGCACCACACACTATCCAGTCTGCAAATGACCCTACAGATGGGGGTTTCCTCATAAACATCGCACTGACATGACAGGTATTAAAACATGTAGGACAGCCATATCCACACACACATTGTTAAACCAAAATTACTCCAAATGTAGTATAGCAGCACTTACAGTCTATAGTCAGGTCAGGCACACCTCCCTCCTGTGTGTTGGCCTGTTTTCACAGTGTATGTTGCTAGAGGTAAATCCATAATCCATCTGTGATGCTGCTTGCCAAACAATAGATCAAGTTCCTGCTCACAGTGAATGAAAAGGCGCAACAACAACATGATGTTCCTAGATATTGGAGTGTGTTACCATGAAATTGGCTATGGGAATGTGAACACAGCTGTTCCACATGCAATCAGCTAGAGGAGGGCTGCAATTCGTGCAGAGGCCATAAGCTGATCATGAGCATCACTTAAAATATACATGCTCCTGCCTAAGCAAAACAGGTGTAAGTCTCTACATCCACCAGAGAGGGAGTGAGAGAGGCAGACAGAGGCAAAGATAAGTCAGGGAGGGGTGGGAGTGTAAAACATAAGCATGTTTGTGTCACACACCTACCGGTACAGGGCATCAAATCCCTGACAACTATGAAGTACTATCACATGTCTATGCAGTTATTAGATGCGCCACAAAGATTACATGTTGAGGAGCCCTCCGAACCGATATGTGATGGTGAATGACATCTGCAAGAGTGATATGGTATCTATACCGTAGGTGTAGTACATGTGGCTATCCGAATGAACAGATGTCAGTGTCAACACAGCCACAATCTTATAGGGATGCACACACATTGACACACTTGGAAGGTCCAGGAATACAACTCATCACTAGTGAGATTGGCACAACACAGTACTGTGCAGGTATCACATGGACCACCTGGGTCATACAGAGGTTATATGGGCAAATGTGGAGGTGTCTGATATCAGACAGCATGCTTCAATATGCCAATGGGGATTGTAGTGAGTGTGAATGTTGTCATAGGCATTGTAAAACACACACACACAGACACAGGGTGCTAGTACTGACATGCATGGGTACATTGTTTCATGGGTGTGTAGTGGTCAACTGTGCCAGACAGCTATAAAAGGCTAGGTGATGGGTATACTTTGGCATCAGGCCACATTACAATGGTCTACAGTGTGGCTTGGGGGTGTAGTGTCTGGATTTTCCCACACAGGTGGGTATTGTATTCACCATCCAGTCACCTGGGTAACTATTTTGTGTGGCCACTGCTGTGCATTGCTTGCCATGTATGTGTTCCTTAATCCATGACATGGACGGTGTCTGGGATGTGCACAACTCCCACATGCATGTACAGTGACAAGTGAACTGTATCTGGTGTGTTTGGCCTATGTTGTGTACACAGATTGTTATAATCAGATGTGAAAGTCCTGGCCTCATGTGGCGGGAACTGTTAAAGGACAGCAGGTTGACCCTGCACCCACATTGATAGCATGATACCAGAATTCCCTGGTGTCGGTGGCATCTGTCCATAGAGGGCATGTTTTTCAGGCATGGTATGTCCTTTGTGGGTCACAATTGATGGCACCACAGGTGTTGCAGGTGTCCAGTGGGGAATATAGGGAAGGTGCACTGTCAGCATGTAAGTGTCTATTGGACTGATGGACAGGGTGCCATGCCATCTGTAGCCCACTGCAATCCCAACATGGTTACTATCAGTAGGCAATATGGAGGGTACTACCAACCTAGCAGCTTTTGCCTAGGTTAGTGTGTGTGTGTGTGTGTGTGTGTGTGTGTGTGTGTGTGTGTATGAGACATGGGTTGAGAGTGTTCTCTGGGTAATTAAAGGGTTGCTAACTTTGTTCACCTGGCCTTAATGTCACATGTAGGGGTATGGATTTGCACCCCAGCCTCTCAGTTATTTCACATCTGTTATCCCTGTACGGTGGACATTTTGATGTATACTAGGGCCAACATATAAGAAATATGTAAAACCCGCTCCACATTGAGTCCAGTTGTTACACACACACATATCCCCTCCACACAGGATACAAATGACAAACACAGACACACACACACCCACACACCTGTCATTTCTCAGATTAGAATTCCTACCTAGCTAGTTTACTACACTACAGCACTACGCAGTTATAGGACATGCCACTGATATTACTGGAGTACTCCTTCCCCAAAGGTGTATTTCACAGTGAATGACATCAGCAGGAGTGCCAAAGTAGAGCATTTGAATTGTAGTGAGTGAGACTAAAATGCATTGCACCCTACAGAGACACACATAAAAGCATCCACAACTGCCATGTGTGGGAATAGAACCCCTACCACAGTCCTATATCACACTACAGCATGAAGCTTTTATAAGACACACCACGGAGATTACCAGAGTACTCCTTCCCCAAAGGTGTATTCCACATTGAATGACATCAGCATGATTACCAAAGTAGGGCATTTGAATTGTAGTGAGTGGGACTGGCCTAAAATTCATTGCTCCCTACACAGACATAGAAAAACATCCACAACTTCCATGTGTGGAAATAGAACCCCTACCAGAGTTCTATATCACACTACAGCATGAAGTTGTTATAGGACACACCACAGGGATTACTATAGTACTCTTTCTCCAAAGGTGTATTTCACAGTGAATGACATCAGCATGATTGCCAAAGTAGGGTATTTGAATTGTAGTGAGTGTGACTAGCCTAAAATGCATTGTCCCCTACACAGACATAGACACACACATTAACATCCGCAACTGCCATGTGTGGAAATAGAACCCCTACCAGAGTCCTACATCACACTATAGCATGAAGATTTTATAGGGCACACCACGGGGATTCATAGAGCACTTTTTCCCCAAAGGTGTATTTCACAGTGAATGACATCAGCAGGATTGAATGACATCAGCAGGATTGCCAAAGTAGGTCATTTGAATTTTAGTGTGTGTACCTAGCACAAAATGAATTTCTCCCTACACAGACAAAAATACGCACACAGTTGCCATGTCTGGGATTAGATTTGATTTGTAGTGAGTGTGACTAGCCTAAAAAGCATTGCTCTTTACACAGACAGAGACACACACACAGTGGCCGTGTCTGGGATTAGAACTCCTACCTAATTAGTTTATCACACTACAGCAGTACACAGTTGTAGGATGCACCACAGAGATTACTGGGCTACAGTTTTCTGAAAGGTGTATTTCACAGTGTATGACATCTGCAGCCTTGCCAAAGTAGGACATTTGATTTGGAGTGAGTGTGACTAACCTAAAAAATATTGACCTCTATACAGACAGAGGCATACAAACATACAGTTGCCATGTTTGGGATTAGAACTTCTATCTAACTCTTTTATCACACTACAGCGGTATGCAGTTATAGGATGTGCCACGGAAATTACTGGCCTTCAATTTTCTGAAAGGTGTATTTCACAGTCTATGACATCAGCAGCCTTGCCAAATTAGGGCATTTGAATGGTAGTGAGTGTGACTAGCCTAAAAAGCATTCCTCTCTACACAGACAAAAATGCACACACACAGTTGCCATGTCTGGGATTAGAACTCCTACCTAATTAGTTTATTATACTACAGCACTGCGCAGTTATAAGCCACACCACAGGGATTACTACTCGGCACCTTTTCCAAGGGTGTATTTCAAAGTGGATGACCTCAGCAAGCTTGTCATAGTAGAGCTATGGGGAGGGCAGTGTGTGTGCATGGGGCATAACCCATTCATTTAGAGGTTGACACACCACATGCAGGCACACGCAGGGTTATATTCCACAGGTACATGTATACAGCTATTAGATGACTTCTTCCTTGTACAGTCATGTTGCACAGCTAGCACTTGCACCACATAGTCCGTAATGCTGACAGATACCAGTGGCTAGTCTACAGTGAGTGACATCTGAACCACATTTGGTTGTAGCCATTTGGCTGTGTGCTGGGTGGGACAGGTCTCGTAATGGATGGCACCTTGTCACAGTCACTCTCTTCCACACATCTATGTATGTCTACTTTTGGCTTATTATAGTGTGTTGTCCTTGGATATATGCCGGTATTCCTATCCACTGTGTGTGCAAAGCATGACTGGTGCATATGGAGGAGTGTCTGCACTAACATCTGCAATTGCCAGATATGTCTGGTACACTGTTCCTTGCAGACACGGGCTTCATTTGTTTAAGTATGTGAGCATGCTCAATATGACCTTTCAGTATGTTGTTGACTGACATTGTCTTCATTTCTCTAAGTGTGTGAGCATGCCCAGTATGCCCTTCTGTACTGAATGTGTGGATCAATTCCAGGTAGTTTGTACTGCAGTGCAGACCTTTGTGTTGTACACCTACAGGTAGCACACTGTTTCTGCAAGGTATCCATCAATCATTTGGCAATATGGGGACAAACTGTGCAGGGGATAGTGTGTACTGTAGGTGATTGTGCCTGTGCTGCTTCAGCTGCATGGTACTGCTGTTAGCAGAGATATTCAGACATGTGTACTGCTATACACTGTGATGTTTTATGTCCTCATGTACTGTCAGGTGGACATTCTTGCTCACAGTCATGTCTTGTGGGACAAGGGTGACTGCAGCTGTGTCCGGTATTGTGGGAAGACACCTACATATTCATGGTAAGTTATGTCATTCTGGAGGGGGACCTGCAGACACTTACTGCTGGGTGTGTGTATCCAGTTCAGCACCTTGGTACAGTGCTGGCAGAGGATCCCAATCTTGTACACCCATTGACATGACAGTATGGGCTTATCTTGCTGTGGCAATGCCTCACAGCTGTACAGATTCGCTGAGGTTACCCAGAGACAGGGGTCATGGGTCAGAACATTAACCTTGTTGTGGTGTACGGGCAGGTGTGTAGCCACCCATTTATGTGTTTGCAGGCAGGGATAGTGTGTGCACACAGCTTGGTGTTGGACCCTGCACATTCCATGCTGCCCATGCTCCCAACCCCCTTCTGTTATTCTAACCTCTTCCATACATTATGCATACATTCTCTGATACTTTCCCTAAGGGTATCACTCCATCACAGGTGTGTGTTAGTGTTGGTCCACGGTTCATGCAGTGGGACATGGTGGACATGTTACTGTGGTTTGCCCACATGGCCTTGCATATGGCTTATGTGGAGTGTGTTATGTTATTTGGGTGTCCATAACATAACATATATTGGCAGTACGTGTGAGGCACAGGCCTTTGGCACAAGCCTGTGGGGCATTAGGTGTTGCTGTGGGCCAGATGTGGCAGGCCATTGCATTCTGTCAGTCCTACAGTCTCAGACCACCATACAGTATATTCCCCTGGGGTGACAGGGTAGGTGTGATAGGTGTTCATGCCAATACCTTCTATCAGTCTTGATCAGGTGGTGTGGATGCTGGCAGGGTGCTACATACAGCTGGGGACACCCCTGCATGCGACACCTGCACTGCATGCTGCATTCTTCCGCTATTACCATATACAGATGGGGTCTTACTGTACCCCTTCCCCACAGCAGAGATATGACGAGAAAGTTACCTGTGGGTGGTGTTTGTGTGAGCTGGGTGCATGTGTG
Source organism: Protopterus annectens (assembly GCF_019279795.1). Classification (NCBI taxonomy): domain Eukaryota; kingdom Metazoa; phylum Chordata; order Ceratodontiformes; family Protopteridae; genus Protopterus; species Protopterus annectens. The sequence continues at coordinate 646,112,108 of NC_056727.1, read as the reverse complement.
GTATGGACACTACTTGCATCTGATACACAGATATGCATGGGGCATTCCAGTTATGCTGGCATGTGCACCTACATTAGCTGTTTCCTAATGCATCAGTCCTTCCTCCTTTGTGATCTGCAAGTGTTCAGGCAGACATCACTGGTATCCCCTAGTACAGGACCAGTTACTATGATGCATACCTGTATGTACAATTCCAAGGGTGTCTCCATTTCACAAGGACACAATATATACTGTATGTCTGGGGTACTTTCCCCTGTGTACTGCTTGTATATCTAGCCCAACAGCCATGCCATGTCAGTCTTTCAGATGGTGACACATATTGCCACCATACATTTATAATGGTTTACTGCTAGCACGTGTTATATTGGTGGGGATTGTCCTTGGCACTGCAGTTGTGAGGGCTTGTCCCTGTCATCAGCAGTAGTGGGCAATGGCCACCAGGACTTACCTCAAATGCATACATACTGACCACTCTAACACAGTATGAAACACACACCCATCCTAACAAACACAGACCTGCATATTGTGCAAATGCCACAACCTATCCTGCTACCTTGGCCACCTCTGGGCATCTGTGCTCCACTCATATTATACCTACTCATACATGTTACTACATTTCTACACTGGATTGGGGGGCACGCCTGACTGTTACTACATTTCTACACTGGATTGGGGGAAGGAGCACACCTGACTGTTTCCACATGTCTACATAGGAGTGGGGGACACACCTGGCCCTTGTATACATTTGCTATGACTGTACTGGTATGTCAGGTACTCCATTTCATTCTGTATTCTAACCTATCATGCTGACTAGTGGCATATCAGTGTACTACAGGTCTTAACTTTGGTTGCCCTACATATTAGTGTCTGACTTCCTACCCTTCAGAACTAACATCCCACTGCCTGACCTGCTGTATTCTCTGTGTAGGCCTGGGGGGAGGTTACCCATAGGCATCATTCACAGGCCATATCACAGCCTCTGTTTATGTTTGTCTACACCTGTCCTGCTGGCTGAGACTGTTGGGTTTGTGAACCTCCCTGACTAGCATGCGTGAGTCATATGGACACACATGTCGCCCAGCACATTTCCTGCAGTGGGCTTTGTCACCCTGTGTAGTACTGGCTACTATGGTGACTGCAGTATTTGTTACAGATTTCATGGTGCCACTCTGGGTGTCTACTATCTGCTGTCATACCATTCAGCAACCTGATTCCCTTGCATGCTCACATCCATACCATAGATACAGGCAACGAAACATTCTACTCCATTCGGCAATTGGTAGGTTGATTGACTTACCTTGTGGGTGTGCCAGTATTGAGGATGGTGCTGGAGGGCTGCCTATGTCGGATGCACATAGTACACTCCCTATACATGGTTGAGCACAGGTAGTGTCATGTTTGGCATCCCTTTTACTGTATGTGCAAGTCAGAGAGAGGTGTCATTCCCTGGGTCCCTACTGTGTCAGTGTATGTGCTATGCATTAACTCTTTGCCAAGGCCAGGGCATACTGGGCATGCCTCCATCTGCTTACTGGGTCAGGCTCAGGTTGTTCATCCTCTGTGTCACTCTGTGCCTGTGCAGGCCTTGGCATTGGTGGTAGGCTGTGTGGCTCTGCCCCGTGCTGTTCCTGCTGCAGCTGTTTCTACAGGATCATATTGTGTAGTATGGTACAATCCATAACAATTTGAGTGTATGTAGCTGTTGATTACTGCAAGGCTCCACTGGATATATCTAGGCACAAGAACCATGACTTGAGCATCCCAAACACACGCTCTATTATAAGTCTAGTCTGTGCATGTGCCTAATTATGGCCTTCTTGTTCAGGTGTGTGTGCATTTCTGATGGGTGTCATCAGCCGTGGCTCCAGTGTGTCACCAGCATCCCACACTAGGTGACCATAAGGGATGTCCCCATTGGCAAATCTCTGGTACAGCTGCGTCAGATGCCAGATGTTGGAATCATGATAGCTTCCAGGGCAGCCAGCACACACATTCATTATAATGCCCTGGGCATTGCACACAACCTGGCAGCTGATGGAGGGGAGGCCCTTGCTGTTGATGTAGACCCTAGACTGATCACCGGGTAGTGCTTTGATGCATATGTGCATGCAGTCTATAGGACCCACTACCTCAGGGTATTCTGCTATTTGGTGGAAGAGACGCATATTGCTGGTCAACACCTCATGGGTGTTGAGGAAATATACGTGCTCACCAGCATGTGCTGACATGGCATCCAGGAACTGGTGGAATACTCTGGATACTGATGATTGTGAGATCCCCATGATATCCACAGTTGAGCTTTGGAAGGTACCTGTGGCTAGTATTCCTAGGCCTACACATGTGCAGTAACAGAAACCTGGTTCAAGGCTCCAGAGAGCACCCCAGCACTACCAGGCTACAACTCTTACCATACCTTTCGGCCCCAAAATCAGGACCAAAGTACAAAAGGTGGGGGAGTATCCATTTTCATCAAAGATTTCCACACCTCCAGGCTAGTAGCACAGCACAAGGCCTCGAACACCATCCATGTGCAACTAACAGTGGGCAAAACTGCTTTTCAGTTTGTAGCCTGTTATAGATCACCCACCTTGTCTCAGGACCCCCACTCAGCATTCCTGAGAACACTGGAAAATATGAGGATCCTACCCAACACCATGATATTGGGTGATTTCAACTACCCAAAAATAGACTGGGAAAATTACTCAAGTATAAACTCCTTTGCTCAACACTTCCTAGGGTTTATAAACTCAAACACCCTGAAACAACTGATTACCACTCCCATGAGAGGTGACAACATATTGGACTTGATCATCACCAACATGGGAAACCAATGTTCCACACCAGAGGTAAACCCGTCGCTGGTAAGATCAGACCATAAACTAATCACACTAGACATCCACATCCCAACCCCAACCCCAGTCAAGGAAACCACTGTAAAAAAATTTTCAAAAGCAAACTTCACACTTCTCAGGACCGAGGTGGAAAGTTTCAAAGCCCCATTGCTAAGGGATAATGCAGAATCCTTTACAAATGCTTTCTATGTGCACCTACAGGAATGCATGGATCGAGCCATCCCAAGCAAAACAAAGACTCACTCCTCCAAAATGAGAAATCAGTCTGGTGGACCCCAGACATAATTAAGCTCTACAATAGAAGGAGGAAACTATATCAGGACAGAGCAAAATCCCAAAAAGGGAAGGCATCCCTAGTCAGTACCAGCAAGAAACTACGATCCCTCATAAAATCATCCAAAGCCGACTTCGAAAAAAAAATTGCCAAAAACGCTAAAGATAATCGCAAAGCCTTCTTTAGCTATGTCAAGAATCTAAGTGGCAACTCTCAGAGATGCTCTGTGCAAAATGACAAAAAATACACTGAACCAACTGACATTGCCAACATCCTGGCTGACAGGTTCAGTGCGAACTTTACCCCCCACCCCCAAAAGGGCCTATGTCCACTCCAGAAGATTGTAGAGCCCCAGACATCACAGACACACAGGTGAAAACAGTCCTTTCCAAAGCAAAAAACACAGCATCAATGGGACCGGATGGCATCCTAGGCTGCATCTTACACAAGCTCCAAAACAAACTAACCCCTCACCTAAACTCACTGTTCAAACTCAGCCTCACCACAGGCTATGTACCCAAAGAATGGCGTACAGCAACAGTTATCCCACTCCACAAAGGTGGTGCCACAACGGACCCCGAGAACTATCGCCTTATAAGTCTGACTAGCTTGGTCTGCAAAGCCATGGAGCGCATCATCATGGAACTCATCAACAGAGACATTGGGAACCTCCAGACACTGGACCCTACCTAATTTGGCTTTGTTAAAGGCAGATCCTGCCTCCTAAACCTGGTCGACTTCTTTGAAACAGTTACCAAGGCCATAGATGAGGGAAAGGTAGTCCACACAGCCTACCTGGACCTAGAAAAGGCCTTCAACACCATTCCCCACTCAGGCATTATAGATAAGCTCACCAGCTTGAACATTAACCCCTCTGTCATGAGATGGGTTGCAAACTGGCTCATGGATAGAACTCACATGGTCAGAGTTGCGGGTGCTATGTCCGACTGCAAACCAGTTACAAGTGGTGTCCCACAGGGCTTGGTCCCGGGACCCCTCCTGTTCGGTATATACTTCTCTGAGGTACAGGCAAGCACGGGAGGACTTTGGCTGACAAAGTTTGAAGATGACTGCAAACTGGGGGCCATAATTGACTCCCCAGCTGACACAGACATCCTCCAGAAGGGTCTCAGGGAGATGAATACCTGGTGTCAGAATCATAGCTAAATGCCAAAAAGTGCATAGTCATCCCCTTTGGTAAGAACAAAGTGCCCACAAACTACCACATAGGAGGTAGTGCACTAAGTACGGAGGATGTAATTAGGGACTTAGGGCCACAAGTCGATAGAAACCTCTCCTTTGGCAATCACATTGCCAAAGTGGTTAGAAAATCCTTCTTTGTAGCCCACCTAATCACAAAAGGGTTAGCATCTAGATCAAGAGAGGTTATTATGCCCCTCTACTCATCGCTCATCAGGCCCATAATAGAGTACAATGCCCCTATCATTTTGTAGTTTTGTTTGTTAAAAGTTCCCTGCTTGTATACACCGGTGGTGTAGAGTATGGGAAAAGCCAGCGGGGAAGGTGTTTGCATAATTTATAGTAGTGTTCTGGGCTGGGCTGGTCTGCTGCCTATGTAATTGGCTGATTCTGATACATTTCACTCTCCAGCTATGCTAGTTCTCCTTGATTAACTTCCTACTACTGTTTTCCCTTCCCATTGCCTTCCTGTTTAAGCCCAGGGGTGCACCGCACAAACACAGTGCTCAAATGTGCACAGAGCTGCTATTTCTTGGTTTACTTTTTTTTTTTTTTTTAAACCTGCTTAGGCAATGTAAAGAGTGCCAGGCAGACTCAGACACACCCCCTTGCCTAGCTGTGCTGAGCTAGGAGCAAACCTGAGCCACAGGACTCCAATCCACTTACAGTATGCCTGACACACACCCCTATGATGTCAGCTAACACCTAGGCTTGCACCAAGCTATTCCTGCTCTTGCACTGTTGGGAGCTGACTAGCATGCTGGAGAAATCTGGGATTCACTATCATTCCCCTAATTTGCATAGGATTGCCTGCTAATGCATAGTTACATGTCTCACACTGAGCCTCCCCCTTAGCAACCACTACTCACTGTCCATGTTGTCTTCTGTCTGCCATTGACTATAATGGCAGAACAGTGATTTTGGTTAGAATGCTTATTTTAGGATGTTTGTTTTATTTTTAGCCCAATCCCATTTACATGCTGCTGCCCTACCCTTAAACAGCTGAGATCAGCTAAAAACAAATAAAAGTTGATTTTTTTATTTTTTTTTTCACCTGTTTTCCATGCCGATGGCCTTATACGTGGCCATTGGCATGCTTTCTAAATGATATCCACCCTTTATTTGGAACAGTCATGGCTCCATTTTGAAATTTGCAGAAATGTACATTTCTGCAGATTACACTAGTCCTGCATGGCTGGTTTCCAGCTTCCTGGATCGCAAATTCACCTCATTTGCATGGATTTCTCCTGCAAATGGGGTAATTTTCATACAGAGGCTGAGTCCATGCAGGACTAGTGCAGGAACGCTCGTGCACACCCCTACAAGCTATTTCTGGATCACACGGCAGACATATTGCCTGCTGGAGCTCCTGCACTGATCCTGCATGCCGTGTAAGGCTTGCAGAATCCAGGGGTCTGTGTGAAACTACTGTTGCTATTCATACTTATATGGTGAACCTCTTTATTAATGAAATTAGTCCCATATTCAGACTGTGTTTGAGACTTAAGAATGACTGCACATGTCTTTTGACTATGGAAAACTGCAAATCATAGCTGTTTCTGGCAGAATTACATGAAAGAACAGCTGCACCATGAGTTTGAATCTCTTCACCACCACAAGCAACTAGTTTTGCACACTTTGCTGAATCAAGTTTCTCACCAGCTTTAACTCTATCCAACATTTGTGCTGACTTAACATTCCACTTAGATCCAGTGTCTATTTTAAGCTTTACAGATTTCCCATTAATTTGTACAGTACAAAATCATCAATCTTTGCTGACAACTGATAGTCTACTATATTAACTGTTTCATTGATCACAGAGATACCATAAACATAAAAAGTTTGCCCACAGCTCTCAGAGTTTGCTACAGTATCTATCTGACTTTCTTCTTCGGATACATTCTTTTAATATAAGTTTGAGACACTTTAGACTTGCAAAGCCTTTTGAAATGATTCCACCTTTTACATTTGTGACATTGTTGACCAAAAGCTAAATACTTTTCCTGTTTAGGTTCATGACTGCTTCCAGGGGTGGCTCATGCTATAAGACTGCACCCCCCCCCCACCTGTAGAAAGAAAGAAAACAAACAAAAAAAAAACAAATCACAGAGTCCCAGAACTCCACACAAGTATGCTTGGAGTTCCTGGAACTCAAGACTGCTGAGTCTGGATAGGGGGAAAGGCATCTCTGCCCTGCAGATGCCCAGAAGTCTGTGCAGTGATGACCACATAGAAATGTGTGAAAGGCATCTCTGCCCTGCAGATGCCCAGAAGTATGTGCAGTGATAACCACATAGAACTGTGTGTGTCTGTGAAATGCTCCAGTTTCTATATACTGGTGGCTAGAGAATACCTCAGGCTTGAACCCTGTACGTTGGGTGCAGGTGGCATGGGCCTGAATTCCCTACCCACCACCATTTGTAAAAAATGTGCAGATTTTTGCCTAATATTTGTTCTGTTCTGTTCCTCATAAAATCTGTAGTTTTTGTATTTTGTTTTCCTTACACAGTCAGTGGTGCAGTGGTAGCATTGTTGCCTGACAGCTACAGGTTCTCTGGTTTGATTCTTGGCTGGGGTGCCTTCTGTGTGGAATCTGCATGTCTTTCCATCTTACAAAGACATGTGTCTGAAGTATTTCTCTCTGGGCCTCTGCTGAAAATTGGCCTTTGTTCCAAGTCAGACTTTCCTGGTTAACAAATGTAAAATTAGCTTTTGTTCCAAGTCAGACTTTCCTTGTTAACACATGTTAAATAAGTAAAAATAACAATTTCAGACTTCATATTCTTTAGAAAGTTCATGGTAACACAAAACGTTTTATTCTAGCAATTTCTAAGTTTATAAGATGGATATTTGAAATTTGTCCCTATTTTTGGGACTGTCTTCCCCCATTATTGGCTTCGTCCAGGATTTTTTGTGCTAAGTTTTAGAGCTATGGTGAGAACTGAGTTCACTGAATATGTTTGGCAGCTGTATTCCCCCATTACTGGCTTTCTCCAGGTGGTTTTGCTAAGAGGTTAAGAGCTATGGTGAGAACTGAATTCACTGAATATGTTTGGGGGCTGTATTGCCCCATTATTGGCTTTGTTCAGGTGTCTTGTGCTAAGCGGTTGACAGCTATGGTGAGAACTTAATTTACTAAATGGTAGCCATTTAAGTTTCAGTCTTCCTCTCTTTCACAAAACAGCTGATTTGGCATAGTGGTATGTTGCTCTAATTGTTTTGCACAGAGTCCTGGGTTCAAGACCTGGCAGCCAAATGTATAGTGGTGACACAGCATTTTATTCTAGCAACTTTCCAACATTATACAATCAATGTTTACAATGTGTGCCTGGTTTTTGGGCTTTTGTCACCCCCCCCCCCAATAAATTTTGGCTTTTTCCAGATTTCTTGTGCTGCAAAGTTCAGAGATACAGCTGAGTGTCTAGTAGATTTTACAAGGAGCTGAGAGCTGCAAGGAAACAAAAGTTTACTGCTACTTATGCTGTGTCAGCTGGCATTGTTAATAGCACAACAGGTTGTGTACTTGCTTTTGATGCAGAAGGCAGTAGGTTCTACTCCCACAGTAGGTAGATGCATTGCTAATACTGTACTGTGTTGTAATGGGGGTGGATGCTGCAGTCCTTTTTGATGAAGATACCTAGTAACTATGAACCTGTTATCAGTTTTCCATCCTTTCCCTACTGCAATATTACTAGCCTATTATTTTTTTAATACAACATAGGCAATTTATTCCTGAAGGGCAACAGGTACATTATTTGTAGATGAAACAATGAAATATAAAGTTATTTGCTAGCAGCAGCCTCTTCATTAGTTACAGATTTCTTTAATGTAAAATTATTTAGATGACTTTTACTTCTTCAAAAATCGTGCATATTTACTGATACTGGTAGACTGTAGAAGTTTGAGTAGACTTTTATGATGGAAATGTTCTGAATTGGGGAGTCTTGTCATTACTGGTGCATGGATTTTGTTTCATTGTTTACTGGAACAATGTTGAAAACAAATTGAAATGCCCTCTAACAACTGTACTGTATTGTACAAGCAATATAATTTAATACAATCAGGAATGTGTATCAAAGAGCACATGTATGTTTCGTGTGCAAGGGGCCTATGATTTGAAAACAGCCCAAAGTTAATCTTTATCTGCCATTGGCAAAATGTATTTTCTTTGAATGTGGGTTTCAATGCTGTTTCAATGAATGTGAGTTTCAAGGGCAGATAAGTTTTAATGCTAAGTCTATTTTCATTGTGAGACTGCAGTGCTTTTTTAGCAGATATCTGTTAGTGCTTGTGTTATAAAATGCAAAATAAAAGTTTCAAATTAAATCCAAATCATCACAGAAGTAAAGCAGTATGCACATTACAGTGTTTATGGTAAATGTGGCAAAATAACAAAGGAATGGGACATTGGAATGGCTGCAGGGGGGAGGCTCCATACAACCATGATTTTGTGCGGGAGGAAGGGCAGCAAACTCAAACAGCCCCGGCTGAACTATACCTCTCAACTGTCCAGATTTTTGCAGAATGAATAGATTTTTGCTTCTTATTTTTTTTTCGTCATAAAATTTGTGGTTTTCTGTCAAATCATTTAGGAATTAAGTCAATAAATAATGACAGACATTGAGTTTCAGATGTCATAACCTTCAGAAAGTGCATGCTAAAGCAAAACCTGTTATTCTATCAACTGTTTTAAGTTTATACAAAAGCAATTTTTAGTACTTCATGTATGTTCCCCCAATATATTTGGCCTTGTCCAGATTTCCTGCATTAAAAGGTTGAGAGGTACGTGCAAATAAATTGCTTTATAGAATTAGGAATATCCAAACCTCTCAACTCTCCCCAACTTTAGCTCAAAATGCTGCTCTCCCGCTACCACAAAATGGCAGTTTTGGAAGAAAATGTGGAGAGTTTTCAGTTATAAATAACTGTAATGATCAGAGTTATAGATTACTTTTATTTCAGAAATGCATGTAGATTCTCTTATTTTGTCAGCTGCTCAAGTTAACAGTACTAATATTAAAAAGGTGTCCCTTCTTTGGCAGGTTCCCAGCTGTACTGTGTGGCAATTTTATATTTTTGCATCACATTTTTGGTCCGTTTTTCATAAAATTGTGGTTTCCTGGCAAATTAGTTGTAAATCATTAAAGATTGAAGTTAGAAAATAATGGCAGACATTTGAGTTTCAAATTTCATACCCTTCAGAAAATCCATACTAATACAAGACCTACTACTATTCTATTATCTATCTAAGTTTATAAGAGAAATATTTAAAAACTGTCCTTATTTTTGGGCCTGTGTCCCACTTCTATGTATGGCTTTGTCCAGATTTCTTGCTCTGAGGTTGAGAGGTATGAGTGTCAGAGCCATCACCGTCAGCGAGAGACATTTCAAATTGTGACATACTTGTTGTACCCCACTCCCCCATGTAGTGACTCTGGATGTGTCCAAGCAAGGCAAGGAGCAGTTATTCAGTGTAAATGTGCAAAGTATCCACCCATCCAAGGTAGACACAATTACGACAGTGGCTTTTCATCTGTCCTTGATTTTACAGAATGTTCTGCTTTTCTGTCATATTTTTATACTGTTGATTTATGCTTCTTATTATTCAGAAAATGTATGCTGTTGCAATGCCCTGTTGCTCTGTGTTTAAGTAGCAATGCTTTAATGACCATCAAGTAAGCTTGTCAGAGATTGTAAGATGCAAATAAGCTTACCAACATTGAAAGCCTTTTTGTAGTTGCCATGCAGAGAATATTTACATAACTAAATAACATAAGCTTTAGGTATTGAAATGCATATGACAGTATTTGTAATAAATGACAGGATTACAGCATTTTCAGAAGCTCATTACATTTGTTGGAGACTTGCAGTCCTCTTTGCAGGCTTTACCCATAAACTAAACAGAATGTCAATCTATCATGTGTGGTCCATAACTTGTGCAGTAATCCTTTAAACAATTTATCTTGAGCTTGTTTCTTGTTTGCTGTTCATTTTTAACTTTGATTATGTCTTCCCCATGAAACAAGTAAATAGTTGTTGTCAGGCAGCAGGTCATTTTTGGATAAGAAACATTTTTACAAGTGGGGATATCACAGAGATTGCTATTTTCAGCATGTTACTTGGTAATTTTATAAAGCTGAATATAAATTATAATTAGAACTGCAGTGCAAGGAGAAGTGGTTTGAGTTGAGTGCTGCTTTTTTTTTTATACTTGATTTTGACTGGCATTCCAGTAATGTATTTAAAAATTAATTTTTTTCATGCCTCACAACCTTTGTGTTTCCATCTAGATATTAAGTAAGGTGTCATGCAGCCAATGCACTGAAATATTTTTTTCTTCTACTCTTCCTTTTGTCTTGATTGGATTCTCTAATGACGGTTTGGCACCCAGGGCAGTGTACTTAATTAAAGTTCCAGTTATTGTGGTTTTGAGCATAGCTCCACCCCTTTCTAGTTGGTCACACTGCTTCCAATTGGCCCCACCCATTCAGCTATCTCCTGCAGCCCCCCTTTAATTTGAAGTCGCCAGCCGCCACTGACTACCTCCACAATTGTGAAAGTTAGCAATGAGGTTGGGAGTGGCCTCCTTTGGTTTATATTTCTTTTTCATCTTAACTTTTTGCTGCTGTACACTATCAACATTCACACTAGCAGACACTGGAAACATGTTTTTCTCACTCATGAGCATATATTTTTCTGTCATGTTGTAGATTTGACAAATCTCTATGGCTTTGCTCAATGTTAATTCACTATCTTGAAGCAAAATCTTTCTCACTGCATCATTATCAACACCACATACAAGACGGTCTTTTATCAACTCATCTCTTAGAATACCAAATCTGCAGGTTTTTGCTTTATTTCTTAAGTCGATAATATATGCTGCAACAGTTTCACCAGACTTTTGATTTCATATGAAAAATTTGTGCCTTTCCATTGCAATATTCATTCGAGGGTTACTCATTTCTCTAAATTTACATTTTAAGCACTCAGGGTCTTCCCATTCTTCAACTTGTATCAAAATATGGTAGTTCTCCCCTTCCCTGCATACGCAGCAGGTCCATGCATGAATGTTCTCACTTAATGTCCTCTGAGCCACCTAAGCTGAGAAGTATAAATGCTCTTGTACGTGTATCTTTATCAGAAAAAGCAGCCTGTATGAAAATATCATATTTGTGCTGAAACATTTGTAATTCTCATCAATATTATTATCAAACACCAGCAGTTCAGGTCTTTGAAATCTCTCTGCCATAACAACAGATTTCTTTTAAACATAAATATAGACCTGGTACTTGTAATTATGCTCAAATATACAACAACCTCTCTGAAAATGCTTTATCTTAACAATGTAAATATCTCAAACACTCTGGACACTTTAGGCACTTCAATAAATCTTAGTTACTGAGAAAAAGTTTTACATTGTGAAAAAATTTGGACGTTTTATCCTTTTCATACATTTTAAACACTTCAGAGATTATTTTGTACGCTTCAATTATTATGTTGTTATTTTGGACATTTTGAATGTCTCAGAAATTATTTTGAACACTTTGAATGCTATGCCACGTTTGGTGACCGAAAATCATTTAAATGAGTTTAAGTACTTTCGAATAACCACTGACCTGTTTGGAGTTCACGTCTGGATATTGCTCTAGTTCTAACTGAGTGCCTCATAGTTTGCGAACTGCTTTAACTTCAGATCCCATTCTGACACCATGTTGCATGTCTCCTGTATTCAAATGAGAAACTGAGGCATGGTATGGGTTCAAGTCGTTTATTGTACATAAACACATCAGGATTTGTAACTGCAACATATACTTCAAACTTTATATGTTTACTGACTCACTCATTACTTCTAACACACTCACATGTGCATCTTCATTCAAGCTTGCTCTCACTCTCAATGACTATATAAAATGGGACTGATCTCGTACATGCTCGGTAACATATACGCACAAGCTCTCTGACTACAGTGGCTGACTAGGTACAATATACATACTGATCTACAGGACCTAGGGCCAGTTCTTCATACTAAAAATAATAATACCTCTTTATCTTGCATTTTTACTCATTTGTGTACAAGGTACACCTACTTAACAAAACTGACCTTTTTCAGGGACAAACTGGAGCACTATCTGGTTAAGTGATTTACTCAAATTCATACAAAAACCGGAATGAAAAAAATCATGTGACATGGGCTACAGAATGCAGGTTGTTAGAAGCTCAGAGCCTTACTCTTCTCAACTCTCAGACACTCCTTTAGATGCCATTAGCATAAGTGACAAGATACAACAAATAAGTGACTCTCTTGCCTTCTACTCACCTAACAGAGTAGCTGTAACCAAATCTTGGCTTAAAGATTCCAGTCCCAGTATCCACCATTACTTTCCAGGCTACAGTTATACTTTTGATGTCTGACCTGGCTTCAAAACTAAAGGTGGTACCCTTCTATAAAACAAATGCCCGCTTAGTGAAAACAAAATGCCCAAACATAGTCACCCTCAGACTCTAAGTGTAACTGGTTATTGGTTAATGTTCCAACCACACTCAAAAACCTAGACTTCTTAAGAGTTGCCTATCTAGCACCTCCTCCTCCCTTAAGAAATACCAATCATTATTTAACAATATTCTCACAGCAGTTTCCATATAAAAAAGTCCAATGATTTTAGAAAATAAAATAAATATGACAGTATCCAAAAGTTACAGAAACAAAGCTGTTAGATATTAGAATTGATTACCATAAGGAAGGACTGAGTATATGGAGCAAGCTGGATCTTAATGGTGATTGAGTCATGGAACCAGCTGGATCTTAATGGTGTTTGAGTCAGGTTGAAAGACATGGAACCAGCTGGAGATTAATGGTGACTGGGACAGGTTGAAAGACATGGAACCATCTGGAGATTAATGGTGATTGAGTTAGGTTGAAAGACATGGAACCAGCTGGAGATTAATGGTGACTGGGACAGGTTGAAAGACATGGAGCCAGCTGGATATTAATTACGATTGGGTCAGGATGAAAGACATGAAACCAGCTGGAGATTAATGGTGACTGGAACAGGTTGAAAGACAAGGAGACAGCTGAAGGTTAATGGTGACTGCGACAAGTTGAAAAACATGGATCTAGCTAGAGAATAATGGTGACTGGGACAGGTTGAAAGACAAGGAGACAGCTGAAGGTTAATGGTGACTGGGACAGGTTAAAGACATGGAGCTAGCTAGAGAATAATGGTGACTGGGACAGGTTGAAAGACATGGAGTCAGCTGGAGATTAATGGTGACTGGGACAGGTTGAAAGCTTTTGAGGAAGTACAGGAGGTCTTTCATATATAGACTCATGATGGTTTACATATGAACAAATTAAAGCAATTTCAAAACACAAAGTCAAGGAAGTAAGTAAGTAAGGAAGAAGCCCATGGGCCAAAATGCTAGTGTAAAAGGATGACATATTAAAAGGACCTATGGAGCAAGAGAGAGGAAGACACCTGCAGGATGATTCAGTGTAAATGGCAGAAAAGTGAAAGCTATTTTACGGAAGAAATTGGGGAAGGATCTAAGAAGGTTGTCCATGTTTAAAGATCACCAGATGAGGCTGGTGCATAATATACATACCACAACCCTACTAATGCTAGAAAACAAACTAGTAAGTGCTGGATATGTGGTTATTTTTGAGGTGGCATATATTTTGGGCACTGGTGAAAGTACACAATAAAAAAGGGACAATCTGAATGTAGGGTGGGTTTTGGTAAGTAGAACTAAAACACTAGCTTCAAGACAATGGAAGATGTTATGTGATGCACTATATATATATATATATATATATATATATATATATATATATATATATATATATATATATATTTAAAACGCCAACAAACAGCACAATAAACACGGCCAGGATCAAGCAACAGCTCAATGTACTGTTCAAACTTTTACTTGTTGCAAAATATGTTCAAGACACAAGCAGTTACACAGCTTTTAACTTTCTAGAGCACAGCTTAGTAGCTCCATAACTCCATATCACTCAGACATGCCATACGCAATATATTTCCTATTGAAGCATATACTCAGGCCAAGTACTAAGTAGTACTAAATAGTCCATATATTTATTAAAATAACAATAAAACAATAAAAAGGAAGAACATAGGATAAGCGCTTTCGGGTCACCACCACAACCCTTCCTCAGATCCTTGTAACTGATATTGCATCATTTCCTTCTTTTAAAATAGTAGGTTTGCACCAATAGGGCAGTCTTTTGCATATTAATGATATTACATCATTTCCTTCTTTTTAAAATAGCAGGTTTACACCAATAAGGCAGTCTATTGCATAGTCACACCTACTCTGACAGGTGTGTCATAAGTGCCTCTTCAGTCTCTGCCTTTTCAAGGCGGGTTTCATAGGGAATGCTGTATTAAGTCCTGGTTTCTGATGTGCTCTAAGCTTTCCAATCCAAAACATTTCTTCCTGCTCGAGTCTGGTGTTAATATCACCTCCCCTTTTTGAGACAAATACAATTTTCAAGACTCTAAACATAAAGTTATGTCCCACATTGTCTCTAATATGTTTCACCAGTGGGTTCTTATAATCCCTTAACCTTATGTCACTAACATGTCTGGACATTCTTTCTTTCATTTGTCTCACAGTTTTTCCAACGTAGAAGTTGCTGCATGCGGAACATGTAGCCAAATATACAATGTTCTTGGTTGTGCAGTCAGTATAAAATTGGTAGCATATTTCTTCTTAGTGGTTGGATGTTCGAAGCAGCTATCAGTACATATAAATTTACACACTGTGCATCTTCTACAAGGAAAAGTTCCAATTCTTTTTGAGGTGACATATGGTTCCAAGCAATTATCTTTACATAATATTGTTTTTAAATTCTTTGCATTTTTGAAACAGAATCTAGGTTCTTCTCCTACCAATCCTTTGCATTCCTCATTTGACTTTAATATTTTCCAGTTTTTCCTAACAATCTCACAGACTCCCTGGGTATCTGCTGTGTGCATGCGCGTCATCCTCAAATCTTTTTGTTCCTTCTTACCATCGTAGATGTTATCATAGCCTCCTCTTATGAATGGTTTCCCTTTGCCATGTCTCTCCATAATTACTTGTTGTTTCACTTCAGACACCTCCTTCTCTTTATAGCCTCTCACCTTCAGATGTTCAGACAGATCATTCATAACCAAGCCAATAGTGGCATCATTCAAATGTATCCTTGAAGTTCTTAGAAACTGTCCTCTAACTATATTATTATGAGTATACCTCAGATGCATACTATTTCTTGGTAAGATGTTGTTCTTCCAGCATTCTTTTCTGTAAAGGCTGGTCTCTATAATGCCTTCTTGTCAAGATTAAGGGATTATAAGAACCCACTGGCAAAACATATTAGAGACAATGTGGGACATAACTTTATGTTTAGAGTCTTGAAAATTGTATTTGCCTCAAAAAGGGGAGGTGATATTAACACCAGACTCGAGCAGGAGGAAATGTTTTGGATTGGAAAGCTTAGAGCACATCAGAAACCAGGACTTAATACAGCATTCCCTATGAAACCCGCCTTGAAAAGGCGGAGACTGAAGAGGCACTTATGACACACCTGTCTGAGTAGGTGTGACTATGCAATAGACTGCCTTATTGGTGTAAACCTGCTATTTTAAAAAGAAGAAAATGATGTAATATCATTAATATGCAAAAGACTGCCCTATATATGTATGTATGTATCATGCAGAATATTTTTATTTACGTATGTTTATAAGATGCTATTGTCATTCAAATCAGTGGGAGGGTTTAATCAAAAGTCATATGAATAGTGCAGACCATTTTAAACATTTGGACTGTTGCAAGACATAGTATAACCTTTATGACAAAGGACGTAACATGAAAAAGGGCAATAATTCCAGTTCAGTGGTAAAAGTGAACCTTGTATAAACTGTTCATAGTTTAATATTTAATGGGATTTTATTGTTATCTTGAGCTAGAGTTGAATTTTGATATTTACAATGATGATATTGTCTTTTATGATCTGTTTGTCTATGAAATAAATAAAAAAAAATATTTAAAATATATATTAAGCAATACAACCTACTATGCATTAAGCAACATGGTTTGTGGGCAGGTTATAAGAGAAGACTGAACTTTGTAGCCTTTTTGGTGAGGTATTACTCATCATAGGTAAAGCTAACCTTAATAATCACATTACCTAACCTCTTCCAACCCTCTCCAGTGTCTTCCACCATCAAGCTCACTCTTTTGACTAGACCCAATTTCCCTGTAAAAAACGTATCCCACAGCATGACTTAGTTCTTTCATTTTTTTTCATCCCTACTGAGACTTTTCTAATCCTAGAATGAAATAGGAAATATTATTTTTGACTTCTACATTGTTGTACTTTGCTTGGAGAGTCACTGCATATAGAGGTTTTGCTTCACTGTGCTATATTTACTCAGTTTGCTATTACTTTTCTTCAGATTTTGAAAGCAACTGTATATATGTGCATAGAGACATTAACTGTTCCTTATAACTTATTATTTATGTATTAATATTCATTTTGATTGTTTGTTTACCTTTTTGATGTATACCTTAGGCTGATTCTAAAAATGGACCATTGTGATAATAGTAATACTAAATTAAGCAACTATAAATGAAATAAAGACACACAAGGCTACAGTTATTAAATCAGAGCCACAGACATGGATTTTTACTGTCAAGACATGAAAATCTCCTGCTGATGTTCTTGCATTTCCTTCAGTCTGTTTAAAGGTCTTTATGAAATGATGTCTTGCCCTTTTCTAAGGGTAATTAAGACAATTATTTTCCTAACTAAAAAATCATCCTTGTTGGCATCTAGTCTTAAAGCAAATAAGTATTAGCTATCTATCGATTCATTTCACCCTGTTACAAAGGGGGTTAAAACTGTTTTTTTGATGATCTTGTTAGGTTGATTGGTGAGTATCACCAGTGGGATAATTCATGGAGATTCATTTAGTTTTGTTAAAGCCAGGTTAATCTCAAGTGCAGTGTGCAGGGCACTTGTCATGCATCAGCACAGAAATAAACATACAAGATGTGATGAGGCTAAATGGTTGGGCCTTCATGTCAAATCTCCTCATGATTTGGTACCATGAGACACTCCATGGGAATACATGGGTGGTGATTTTACTTAGGAATTTGAAGATGCTCTAAAGACAGGAGGGTGCAAGGGGCTCCCCACAGCTAAAACATTGTCAGTGTGTGGCATGCTCCAAGGTTATGTCCTTAAACATGTGCATTAACCTATCAGTCTTGTGTGGTCAGTGTTTTATAGCTAATGCTGTGCATGTCAAAATACTGAAGAGCAGATTATACTCAGTATATTTATCTTTCTGTATGCATGTATGTATGTATGTACATAGCTATATCTATAGATATATATATTTATGGTTCCACTTTGAATCATCGAATGTTCAGAACATCGACGTTCTGATCATCAAGACCAGAACATCGATGTTCAGAACATTCAATGAGTCAAAGTGAATCTATATATATATATATATATATATATATATATATATATACATTTTTATTTTTTTGCAATCCCAGTCCAGGTCCATTTGGTAAGAGTAGGATTTTTTGGAAGATGTTTCTTTGGTCAGCTATATAACTGAGAAGAGGCACTTCATAAGTTAGTGCAAAATTTCCAAAAGTTACTCATTTGCCGTTGTTTTAATTTTTGCTGCTCAAAGTATCAGAGCTGTGGACTTGGTACAAACTATAGCACGCCAATAAAATCGTTTTTATTTTATAACTGCAAAATGGAACTTTAGCCAGGACTAAGTCAAGGAAGGATTATGTCCCAGAGACATAGTTTAAACTGGTTGGTTTCAGACTGAATTCTGTGAAAATTAAAAATTGTTCAAGGTGTATGGAGGACATAGCCAAGGTTAAGGGTTATAAGGTTAAGTTAAACCTGGTGGGAGTAACATTTAAAGTGATAATGGTAGTTGCATGAAGTGCGAATATGAAGAACAAAATTTAAAGAATTTATATTAATCAGATTCAGAAGCCTGCAGCATTTCATGTTGCCAAACTATATTACTAGAGTTGTTTCATGCAAAGGGTCCCATCTTTTTAAAGGTTTTTCCAGCAGTGTGTAGTCTGTGAGAGAGAATAATAATGGTATTTTATGGTAGTGAGAAGGATTTCTGAGTAGGCCAAAAAAGCTGCTAAGGTATTACCAGTTGTTCAAGTATTTTAACCAAACTGTCTTGATCCTACTGATTACTTTTTGCTAGCAAGTTTGAGCAAAAGTTTGTTAGTTTTGTCCAGTGCTGGAAAATGAAAGGAAATGATGTCCATTCCTTTTAGTAGGAACACAAATTATAATCGCTATCAACATTAGAAAATAAAGAAGCCATTGTCAAGCAGTGTTGTGTTAGCAAGAAACAAATGCTCTTCTCAAATGCAAAGGCTACCTAAGGAGAAATAAACCAAAATCATTTTAAGATTTCCTCATTTGTTAAGAGTTTCTATTGGATCTGGTCAGCTTAAATGGAATAGGATAATGTATGATTTGGCAAAACACTGAGATATTTGAAGGAAATGAAATCAAGGCTGCCAGAGGTAGGTATAGGAGTAATGGGTCCATTTGCTAACACTAACTCTCAGGTTAGCAATTCATTTCAGAGAGTTAGTTTTATCATAACTAATATGCAGAATATTAGTAATCAGACAGATTTCTGTGGCTAGTGGGTGCACATTGGCATTTTCCATTTCTTTTAATGTATGACTACATTTGGAGGTCAGTGTCATCTACATACTGTATTGCCAGGAAAATAGGATTACCTGAAATGAGGCCATGTTTTAAAAAGCTCTTTGAAAGCATGTTTTGTGAGTCAATTTGTTAAAGAGCAAAACATGTGATACCATTCTGAATGACCTTCTGAACTTGACAAATGGGGATGCTGTGAAGTTCTGGAGATTCACATTTCTAACAGATTGTATTAGTAACTGTTAGCTATGCAGTGGTGGCAATATGGTCTTCTGTAATGCCAGGCTGATCTGTTGAGTTATGTGATAGAAATATTGATGACAGTTCCATTCGTTAGTGAAGCTGTCATAAAAGATTGGGTATAAATTTACAGACAATAGATAAAATGTGTTAAGAGCATAAGACTTAATAAACTTACAATAAAAGCCATAAGTACTAGCTGAGCATTTGCTGGGGAGTTTTCTAATTTAATGTTCAGCATATTTAGGAATGTTTTTTTAAAAAAAAAAAGGATGAGTCTTCATGAGCAGTAGAGTGGCTGAGAAAAGTCATTAGGGTAAAAATAGGGAACTAAGGTTTTCTGAAAGTGGGAACATCTGAAGAGTTTGTGAGTGTGGTTACATTTCTATCTATAATGTCTTCAGTGTTATTATTTTCACGTGGGGAAAGAGAAAGTGGAAGGTAGAGTAGAAATTATTCATTAAGTGTAATAAGGCCAACCATGGAACCACGCATGCAGGCTTTCAACATAGGAGTTTTATGAAATCACATTTTCTTACAAATCTATTGAAGCACATTAATGTTGGGACTGAAAACATGAAGCCCTTCCTGCTATCACTTGGCTCAGCCTCTTTTCATATCTGAAGTATTGCAGGATATCCTTTAAAACCATATACAATAGGGGAAGTGATGTTGTTCTAAGCCCAGGTGGGATGGAAAATAATGTATACCCTCATGTCTTGCATATTAGAAAAGGAGACAGTGGCAAAGCTATTGGCATAATGTGACAGGAAGGGATGTTGAGCTCTATCAGCTGATATTACATTTGACAAATGGAATCATCTTACTCATTCTGTTAAATTTGATGAGGATTGCCAGGACATGCATGCTGTTATGATACCAAAATAAGAGACGCTGTCAAAATTAAGATGGTACAGCTTCAGATGAAAAATGTGTCCCAATAAAACTACATCACTCATCGCAGCTTCGAAAGAAATAGGTTTAAGGATTAAGGAAGGTTATTTTTTAGCATCAGCAGGCAATGAGAGTGATTACAGATCTAGGCTGGTGCTGAACTAATGCCCACAGTGACTGATCACTGTTTACCGGCACTATGCTTGTTATTTTAGTCAAAGAGTAGTTACAAGTGGATATCAGTAATGAAGACTTTTGCTAAGTGTCTTACCGGTGGTTATGCAAAGAATTTAATATAACTTCTTGAAAAAAAGCACAGGTGCGAGTAAGGTACAGATAGCTGACTTACTGCTCAAGGACTAAAGTCTAGTTTGCTGTTCTGCATATAATAAAACATGTATGTACAACTCAGAGAAGTGTAAAGAAACACGTTTTAATCAATCAAGCATATATATATATATATTTTATTTATTTATTTTATTTTACATTTGTTGACCGGGCTAGGCTAGCTGGAGAAATTTCCATTTTCAGTAGCGGCCCGGGGAGAAAAGCTCCACAGAGTGAGATACATACAGAAAATGTAACAAACCAAAAAATAATGATAACAATAATATTCATAATAATGGAGTTAGTATTAGGGTTTGCAATAACAAAATCACAAAAGATCTTCTGATTGAGGCATATTAAATGTATTGTTTAGTCAGAGATATTTTTTTACTTAGTATGCCTATTATGTTGTTTTAGCTGAACTTTATAGGAGAAAAAAAAGAAAATATATGAAAGGGCTCTAATCTGAAGAATTAATGTTTCAGAACCTATTTTTCTCATTATTCTAACTCACTCACAGAAGGAAGAGGAATGCTATAATGGAGATATGCCTTATTGCTGTAACATACTTGAGGGGTAGTGCTCTGCAACTAGATATGTATTTTTTGCAGAGATCACTCTGCATGCTGTCTCTGTATGCTTCTGAGAATGAGCATTAGTTTGCCTGTGTGTGTGTGTGTGTGTGTGTGTGTGTGTGTGTGTGTGTGTGTGTGTGTGTGTGTGTGTGTGTGTGTGTGTGTGTGTGTGTGTCTGAAAGAGTAGTGTGCAAGCATGTTTATGCATGCATGAAGGTAAAACAATATTTTCTAGGTGACAGGTGGCTTTTCCATGCCTCAATGAAATTTCATATTTGAAATACTCTGTACAAGCTTTGGATAGCTTTGTTGATCAACTTATTTGTAAAGACATTTTCAATTAATGCTTCCATCTGTTTATTTTTATCTCATTTATACTCCTTTTTATATGCTTGACATGTTAGAAAGAACTCTACCAAGCAGAATGTTAAACCTAATAAGTATCACTGCTAAGGTTCACAGATAGCTGCTTACCAATTATGGTCTCGACAATGATGGTCAGAAATACTATGTTGGTGCTGTAATTACATTGTGGCAATATCCAACAGTAGGTCAGTGCAAAATAAAAAAAAAAAAAACAAATGAATGTTCAAGATATAAATAGAATAATAAAGCTAGATAGATGTTCTGCGAGCATTGACTGGTGCAGTGCAGGGAGGTATTTCCTTCTCATGCTAATATTAAAACTGACTTTTACTTATACGATAGATGTTTTCAGATTTAAACTTAATAGTTTATCTGTTTAATTATGGGCTTGCCATAGTGACATGCAGGACTAAAGAATCCGTACCACGCACCTCGTATGCATTTATGCGACAAATGAAGTGACAGCAAGCATAAGTGCCATGATTCACAATGCCATCACATGCAAGGGCTTTTCATCCATGTTGTTCTGCTTATATAGATTGCATAAATTAAAATGCCCTTCAATGTCACTGAGGCATGTGATAATCATACATGTAGCCCAAATGTCATAGACATACTGCCTGGATCCTATAATTATAGGTTCAGAAGGTGATGTGGAATATTTGGGAATACCAAATATTGCTCACATTATGTTGTGCTCATGCCTCTCAACCATTTAGTGGAAGAAATCTGGATAGAGCCTAAAATAATGGGGAGACAAAGGCCCAAAAATGGGGAAAGATTTAAATATTGATTTTATAAATGTTGAATGTTGATAGAATAACAGGGTTTGTATTAGCATGCATCTTCAGAAGGATATGAAGTCTGACATTGAAATGTATGCCTTTATTTAGTGACACCAGTCTTCAGTGATTTGACAGAAAACCACAGATTGTATGAGGAGCAGACCAAACATAAGAGGTAAAAATCTGGACATCCTGCAAAAATCTGAATAGCTGAGAGATCTGTCTTTGCTCCATTTTGTAGTACAAATCTAGGGTTTAGCTGTTACTTAAAGCAGAAATAAAAAAAAATGAACAATCATAACATTAGTCACATGTGCATCAAAAGACTTCACACTCAGTCACAGATCTCTCCTCCCTCATAGCCTTCATAATTAATTTCTCCCACCCTTAAAATAAAATACTGCAGTAACTCGACCACTTCCTTATACCTTTAACCCAGACCAAAAAAAAAAAAAAGAATGTCCTGAATAAAACTGGATTGTGGAAACATCATTGTGCTGGTTTCTTTTGTGTTTAACTATATATTTTGTTTTTCTTTGTACACTCCACTATGTGTACCTCCTATGGAGTTAATGTGCGCAGTGCATTTCTTTTCTTTTTTAAACATTGTTTTTAATAAGTGGCTGCAGCTCTTTCAAAACTTAACATGTTGAACTTATATACTCAATTTGCCATCTATGGACAATCATCACCTGAACTGTTATTACTGAATTTGATCAAAAATTGATTTAAGAAAATGACTGCAAGATGGCATTTACAAACTGCTTTACATAATTGAACACAACTGTTTAGAAAGAAACTTCCCTGAAATTAATACCCTAAAAGTTTCTCAGTAAATGTTCACACATTTAAAAAGTTCTAACCCTGCACAATAATCAGTTAATTAAAACATGAAACACATTTAACAATATTATCAAAAATACCCATAACTATACCAAGCTTTAAACTCAGATTTTTAACATACCATCTATGGACCACCGCCATCTGAACCGCAATACTTAATTTGTACAACTTAAATCCAAAATGTGATTTACAAAAACAGACATGACTTTATATTTACAAACAAAACTATACAACAACAGAACAATTTCAGAAAAGCATCCATAAAATGACTATCCTGAAAATTTCATTTCAAAATTCAACATGATTAAAAGGTTGCAACCTTGCAAAGAAATGAATTAATTAAAATAAGCAACACAGATTTAAACATTATTTTTCAGCAAATGCATATAAACCTGCTGATACTTAAACTTTGAGCTCACATTTTCAATAGCCGATTTATGGACAACTGCAACCAAGACTATGAATTAATTTATGAAAGCCAGATCCAAATTATGATTTAAAATGTCAAATATGAAACAATATTTACAAATGGAATTGTAGAATATTACACATGTTTTTGACAGAAGGGTCACTAAAAGGACTACCCCTAAAACAACACACAAAAATTTCATGTACCTAAATAGCTATATCCCTGCAAAAGTCAGTTTATTAAATTTTAACACAATCCTCTATGCATTTTCTTTTCAACAAGTGCCCCTAAATTTGTACAAACTTTGTGAGAACTTAATGTTTGAAGCTCAGGGTCTCCTTATACTAAGAAGGAGCTACTTTCACTTATATAAAATGTAAATTGTTTACAAATAACAGACACATTTGCAAATGTTGAAACCACAATTTGTGTGCAGAGCAATTACATAAAAGAGTGAGAAAATCAATGCAATAATTTATAGAAATAAATAAGATCACCTATACAGAGCATTACATCTTCCATTTGTCAAAACCAGGGAACTACCTGCCCAGTTAAGCATTACATGTGATAAGTTTTCACTTATAGCCAGAGTATGCCAGGTTACTCTGAAGTACAACTTAACTGTGTAATACCTGAACACTTTGCCTTATACATTGGTATTGACACTGCAATGTAAATTATAGAATACAAGGAACTAACATAAGCAAACACTCATTTGGTACAGAATCTAACTTTGTGATGAAAACTGTAGAGGGGAATATATCAGGCACACTTAAGTCTTCTGACTTACATCCCCCTGATTTAATAGGAAAGGATGGCCAGCATATGAAGGACACTACCTTTCACCATTACAGAATGTTGGGTATCCATGAATCTCATATAATTGCTGGATGACAAACAGATGTCAATATACATAACTCCAAGTCATTGCCTTTATAAAGAAATACTGCTGGGGCAGGCCTTGACTCTGTTAATATGAGACTTAGAAAAAGCATCAGATGCAGAGATTTTGATGATGATGAAGGTCCTGATTATTCCATCTGCTGGAACAAAAAGCTGAAGAGAAGAGCATTGGCTGGACACTGTCATCCCTGAGAATTTCTTATATAGCAGCCTATACCACCTATTAGAATTAAAAAATAAAAAGGCATGGGGCATTGGGTTCCAGAGAATTCCTTTCCTTAATTAAAGATGATTTAATCTCTGAAATGTCATCACTGTTAAACAAACTCACAACTGACTGTAGGAATTATGACATGATTCTTACCATTGCAAGAGTTAATGATCTGGCATTTGGCCCATTGAGATATACAGTTACAAAGTTTTTTAGTGAAAAATTCCTTCTCAAGACTCAGTGATTATCAGTTTACAAGGATTGCTTCTTCAACAAACGTCTGCACTGTTTCGGCATAGAAAGAAGCAGAGAAATACTGACATACACAAAGCACAATATGGCAATCTGTTTTTGCATGTGAAATAATCCATCTTAGTTACAAAACATGGCACTTACCATAACAAATGGTAGTATTATTAAATATTTTTAGTGAAATACAATCAGATCAAGACAAAAGGCATTAGACTCACAAAATATTATTAACTCAAAGATAAAGCCATTAGAAAGACATGTGTCTGGAGCATTTCAAGTCAGGCCTCTGCTAAAAATTGATTTGTTCCAAGTCAGACTTTCCCGGCAAACAAATGTTAAGTAAATAAACAAAATAAATAAATATGCTGCACTAACGCTAGAAGTCTGAACAAGAAGGGTGAACTTAAAACTATAACCTCCAGCAAAAACAATATGATATGCTAGCCATAACTAAAGTATGATACTCTCCATAAATATCCCTGCCAAGATACAGGTGGTATTAATGTCCCAGGACATCTGATGTCGGCAGTGGAATGGTAGTGCTATGTGTACATTCATTCACGGTGAGATTATTGAGCATTCATCTGAAACTCGATGCCATATTGCTTGAGAAACCTACCTCCATTAAACCTATGAGTATTGTAATTTGTTATTGTTCTCCCAAAATGATCAGTGAAACTGATATAAAAATTCTAAGCAATCTTGCAAATCTAATAAACTAATGCCCTACCAATATAGTGGATGAATGTATTCATCCATACATAGATTGGTGAACATATTCAAAGGTTTCCTTCTTTGAGACTGTATTTGTTGATTTAATTATGTTAAAGAGTATACCCATTTGGTACCTTTTTCCATCAGAAGTTTAAGTATACTACGTAATGTCCATTGAATCTAGCCTTATGTTGGACTTAGCAGGAAAGGCGCCACTTGCAAATTCAGATCAGTTTGAAGTAGAATTTAATGTTAGATTCTCACTGAAACCAGATCTCTACCAAGTCATGTATGACTTATAAAACAAGGAAATGGAAAAAACCAAAACAACACAGCTCTGTTAGAGACTGGAATGACTCTTACTCTATAACAGGTCATTTGGCATTGTAGCTACTGCACAATATTTTTCTCAATGTCTGAATAGCTTCTTGACTACTAAGCATGCTGGCAGCCAAGGGTGCTGAAAATAACAAGTATAATGTAAGAAAAAATAAAGACTGTTAAAAATTAAAAGGAGGAGAAAGATGTTCTAAATCAAATGGAAGGGATATAACACTTGCAGAAGCACATCACTGCTAAGAATAAAGAAGGAAAAATGAGGCTTTTAGACATATAAAAATAGCTATAGTGGAAACAAAACATAGATTCAAAGATTTTGTCTCTAATGTCAAGGACAATGGAAAACCATACTATAAATATCAATACACAGGGGAAAGTAGCAGTAGATATTATCCTATTACCTTTAACATCAGTATAATGTCTGGTTTACCATCTGTTTTGATATAGTCAGCATATATTATCTTAGTTTGCTTGTTTCTGGTGGATCTTCAAATCAGCAGGTATATTACATGTCATTTATAACCAGCCCAAGTATAATTATTGACATGGTGAAACAATCCATAGCAAGAGTAAAACAGACTTCTGGTATGGGGCCAGTTTATTCACATGATTAAGGATAATCTGGTAAAACCTCTTATGCAATTACCTCTTTTGAAAGGACACCAGCCTAGAGGAGTAGTGATTATCTTACATTGTCACTATTTACAAAGGCAGCAGGGCAGAGTTAGTGAAAAATTAAACACTGATTAGCTTAACATCAATAATTGACAAAAATAGTTTCAAATCCATCCTACTGTACAACTTCAGGTTTTGCAAGTACTACAAAATTGAATACAAAGCTAATCTTTTATTGCAGCAGCTGCAATAAAGCTTCACCAAATTATTTATAACTTGTAAATACCCAGATTTCATTCAGATACTAACATATCTTAGCTTTTACAACATAATGCATTGGCACTATAGGGATAAAGCCTGCCTGGCATAGAAAGCTTTGTACAATAAAACACAAGGAGAGCTTCTGGATCCTGATTAAATGTTAATTCTCGAATCAATAAACATATAACTTTAAATTTCGCTATTTCTAAATTTAAATGCTAAAGGAGGAAGCAATTATTATCAATTCATGTTCATATGTTATGGAATAGACTTCCAGGAGTCATCAAATACTATGATTTTCTGCCTGTATTTAAGATGCTATTAGATAACTGGGTTGGAGGTGAATGTTTTCATAAGTAAAAATCTGAAATCTTTTGCTTGATGTTGGCCCTCAGCAGGCATATATGCAGGATGCCACAATCTATGGCTCTATGAAACCATGACTTCATCAACATGAAACCTATGGCTAACCACATCATAAACTATGACAATGAATTGTGCAATTTAGGTCCAAGATGTGATTTACAAAAATGACTGAGAAACAGCATTTACAAATTGAACTGCACAATAACATACAAAAGTAGCCTAAACTTACTACAAAAAAATTTGTGCACTTAAAAAAATCATATAATTACAACAGTTATAACCATGCACAATAATTAAGTGGCTAAAATAGACATAGAAGATATTTAACAATACAATACACTACAAAACAAAATTATACTCTGTAACCCACAAAATGTAACACTCAGACTAAAAAGATGCCCATTTTATCAACTTTAAAAGTGTAATAAGGCAGTTTGGAGAGCACACGGTAGTGTATGCCAACACTTCTTTCAGCCATATGTATTCAAGCTGGTGATGATCAAGTTTTTAATATTTTGTTGTAGTTTAACTTAATGCAGTTAACTGGATTGTGTGAGCTAGTAGTTCACTTGTCATATTTCCCTTTTCTGTATTGAAATATAAGGACTGAGTTGATGTGAATATAATTTAAGAGGTATAGTGGCCAAGTCCCCCATATTGAGGGTGTAGTGGAGTTTTCTCCCAGCAAAAATGGTTTGCTATTTTTTTAAGGATTTCAAGTTATGCTTTTGGTAATGAATATTCGTAAAAGCCTAACTCATTCTATTGTAACCAAAACAAACATACACACTGAAACACAAACACAGACAGACATACAGACAGGCAGATACATACACACACACACACACACACACACACACACACACACACACACACACACACGCACGCACACACGCACACACGCACACACACACACACAAGCATGCACGCACGCATGCACGCATGCAGACACACACACACACACACACACACACACACACACACACACTGAGATTGTAAGGCACTGAACCTTCAGTCTTGTGCCTCACAACATCCTCAGCATGTGGCAATTTCTGAAACATGCACAGCCCTTTGTGCTTTATCACATATTGATAAAATAAAGATGGAATAATTGCTTATCAGATTGTTAGATATACATGCATCAGAGCTCACATTCAGTCATAGATCCTTCTCTCTTAAGTATTCAAAATCACAACAGCATCCATTTTTTGAAGTGAAACCTCTTAAGGCATGGCAGTAATTTGGAAACGTGAAATGGAAACAGAACTCAGACTCCACCCCACAGTGCCGGGCGCACAGTGTGAGTTCATGTCATACATAAGTACTGCGACTTCCAAGTCAAACTCCACCAACACACACACACATACACACACACACACACACACACACACACACACACACACACACACACACACACACACACACACACACACATGTTTTGCCTGGTACACATACACACACACACACACACACACACACACACACACACACACACACACTTAAACCCCATGCCTAATTTCACTCTGAACTTGCACTAGCCTCAAATGTACTGTATCCAACAGAATTTTGGCAAAGTGCATATGGGAAATGTTTTGTGAATGATGACATGTCTTGCAACTGGGAAAACAGATACTGTTGAAACATGGCAAGCATTTTTCAGTAGCTGTCTAACAAGATTGTGCCACAGCCCTTTGTTCCTGTATGCTTCTTCTGCGATACTCTGCTTTCTGTTATTGCATTCAAGGAGAACTACTACTATATGTGTGTTACAGATGGAGTAATAAAACTATAAACATATGGAACAAATAAATGGAATGTTATTGCTTTTCAGATTGCTGTTTAACTGCTGGAAACAGGGAGAACATCAAGTTTGATCAAACTCTAACTTCAGCAGTACATTTCCAAATGGGCCAGGTATTTATGGCTACTGGACTACTCAATGAGGACATGGTCACAGTGTTTCAGCCATACCTTGCTTTCTGTCACCAACAGGACTATGTCAACTTGACAGTTAGTTGATATTAGCAGCCATGGACACTTGCACTTACTGTAAATAAAACACTTTGCCTTTCCCAGGTGTGTTAATTAGTAGGTCAAATCGAACTAACTGCACCTCAGAAATGTTTTTTTAGTGATCACAGCTTTCTAATAATAACAAACTGTAAAATGTCACAATATCTCATTTTGTTGATATTAAAGGCCACGGATAGAGGTACATACCTCTCAGCCTTTGAGTAGTAAAATTAATAGCACCGGTCTTTAAAAATTAAATCAGGGTGTCAGAAAGAGGAGCACTTTTTTATTGTTCACAATAGAATGTCTTCATGTATAAGAACCTAAATAGTTACTAATGAGGAATTTTTCTATACTATACCCTTAGTTTATTAATTAAGTAAGGGATGCACCCATAAACCTCTCTTGATCATACGGGAAACAACAGAAATTCTAAGAGAAGCAAAACTAAATCTTAGGACAGAAAAAAAAAAACGTAGCACCAGAGGGGTATGTAGGTTTGTGCTTAGCACATTTAGAGTTTCCCATGTGCATAACACAATTGTCCCACTCAAAGTATCTGCACATTAAAAATGTTTCTTTAATAATTATAGTTCTCTAATAATAATAATAATAATAATAACAATAATAATAATAATAATAATAAGAAGAAGAAGAAGAAAAAGGATGGGATTGGTTCCCATGAAAGGCAGAAGTGAAACTTCTGTAAGGAAGTGTGAAGCAAAACTAATGGTACAATACAGTATAACCTCCTTCACACTTCCTTACAGAAGTTTCACTTCTGCCATGCGTGACAACCATGCACATTCTTTTTTATCACCATTAACTACAACCTGCAACAGAAAAGTCTCTGTCAACATCCATGTATTTTTAAAATATCCACAGATAATTTTTTTTTGTTTTTACCACAGACACTGAAGGCATATATCTCCTCTGCAACGACAGTAAAAGAAGAAAATTTCCACTTTTTAACATTATTTTCTAAAATGACCAAAACTGGTAAAATAAATCATTTTGACCACAAATTTGCAGCATACCATCTATGGACAATCATTACCTAGACAATACCACCGAAACTGTGCAACTCATATCCAAAAAAATAATTTACAAGAATAACTGCAAAAAATCTTTTAGAAATGGAATTATACAATGGTGAAAAAAATATGATAAAGCAAAAAGTAAATCTGGAGAAGGGGTTGGTCGAGGTGGTGCAGTGGTTAGCATTGTCACCTCACAGTAAGAGGTTCTCTGGTTTGATTCTCAGCTGGGGTGCGCTCTGTGCAGAGTTTGCATGTCCTCCCTGTGGTTATGTGGGTTTCCTCTGGGTGTTCCAGTTCCTTCCCACATTCTAATGCAGTAGTAGACGCTCTAAATTTGCCTTAGATGCGAGTGTGTGTTTGATCGAGTGGCATGGATGAACTACCATGGCAGGAGCCTTGCCTTGAGATGATTGTCAGTGTTGAAGTGACACCCAACCCTATGTACAAAATGGGAAAAGGGGTTGAGAATGGATGGATAGATGGATTGAATTGAAAGAAGGGAAGGAATAATTTGTACCAAACTTGAAATGGTGAAATTATGAATATTATAAGGAGATTATTGCAAGGGAAGGGAAGTAATAATTTGTACCAAACTTGAAATAGTGAAATTATGAATATTATAAGGAGATTATTGCAAGGGAAAATAAGTGGTAATGATAAATGAATGAATGAATGGTTTGTGGAAGGGATATAAGGTGTTTAGGTATTTACTAGGTTAACAACTACAAGGGCCTTTTTAAGACAAGCCATGCATCCCAAATCTCTGATAAAGTTCTAATGCCTTTGATAAGGCTAAGCATGGGCCTGGGAGATGAACCATTTACAGGTTACCCATGTCCATTAGAGACATAGGTTCCAAATCAGGGATGAATTTCAGGTTTCCCATCCAATTGTCCAA
This sequence comes from Protopterus annectens, assembly GCF_019279795.1. Lineage (NCBI taxonomy): Eukaryota > Metazoa > Chordata > Ceratodontiformes > Protopteridae > Protopterus > Protopterus annectens. Next base: position 646,080,991 of record NC_056727.1, on the reverse strand, counting down.
GTTGCACTTGAATTGGGTTAGGAGTAACTCTGCTTTACATGGATGGGGACCCTATTCCATAGATGGGGTAGTCTGCGGGATACATACCTATCTCTCCAGCAGGTCTGATTTATATCACAGGCAAGGTTTAAGTCTTTAGAGCAGGTAACTCTGGTGCTGTTTGTTTTGTGGATATGCAGGCAGTCCATCAGAGTGGGGTCTGGCAATACCCTGTATGCCAGGCATAGTTCTCCCCTCAAAAGCTTGTAGGACACAGAATATAGGGTTAGGGCCTTGAAGCGGTCTGCAAAGGACATATTACTTATGCCCTGTATTCTTCTAGTGTGGAACCTCTGTGGTGCCTGGTTAGAGACATACCAAAGGGGGCACTGTTCTCAATGATAGGTCTGATGAATGCAGAATACAGTGGAACAATTACTTCCTTAGACTTATATGCTATACCTTTGTTTATAAGTTGCGCAACATAGAATGATTTCCACACCATTGCAGACACGTGATGATCAAAGGGTAGATTACTATCTATGTGTGTCCCTAAATCCCTGACTACTGGGTCAACTCTAAGGGGTGTGTTGTCAATATGATAGTTACCAGGGATGGATGACTTCCCAAAGGATACAATTATGTATTTCTTGGCCTTTAGTTTTAGTCCATGGCTCTGGCACCAGTTGTCTGTATGTGTCAGCACTTACTGGAGAATATTTGTGTCAGTGTGAGATTCAATGACAGCTGCTAATTTGCAGTCATCTGCAAATTTAGTCAGCCAGAAATCATTGACATTGGCCTGGACTTCTGAGAAGTAAATGCCAAAAAAGAAGTGGTCCATGGACTAATCCCTGAAGGACTCCACTTGTGACCGACCCATTTGTAGAGGTGGACTTTCCAATTCTAACTTCCTGGGCCCTGTCTGAAAGCCAGTTGGCTATCCACCTTTTACATACAGATTTGTACTTGAGTTTGTCAACAATTCCCAAGTGGGGTATTGTGTCAAATGCCTTGGCCAGGTCAAGGTAGGCCTTGTGAATGATTTTGCCCTCACCCATTGCTTTGGTGACATTCTCAAAGAAGTCCACCAGGTTGACTAGACATGATCTACCCTTGACGAAAACAAACTGGGTTGGGTACAGTGTCTGGAGGTTTACTACATCTCTGTTGATCATCTCCATGATAATTCTTTCCATGACTTTACATTTAAGACTAGTAAGACTTTTGGGTCTGTAGTTTCCATGGTCTGTAGATGACCCGCCTTTGTGCAGAAGGATGACTGTTGCCTTCCTCCATTCATGAGGCATGAAGCCTGTTTGGAGGCTACAGTTGAATAGCAATTCCAGTGGCCCTAATAGGTCATGTTTCATGCTATTTAGAAGGCATCCTGGGATATTGCCTGGGCCCATTGATGCAGTGTTCTTGATCTTAGAGAGAGCATTAAGTACCTCTTTCCTAGTGATAGCAGGGGGAGTTATATTTGATGTTATTTCCTGAGGGAAGGTTGAGGGGGAGAGAGGAGTAAAGTTGGAGCTGAGTTTATCATTCAGGAAGTTTTCTATATTTTCTGGCTCAGTGTAGGTGGCTTCATTTACAATGAGCTCTGCACACAACTGTGTATTGCCTTTGAGGTTGTGGGCACAGCTAAAGAATGCTTTATGGTTGTCCTTGGCCTGGGAGATTAAACTTACCTCAGATTTGGCTTTGGTAAACTTTATTTGCTCTCTAAGTTATTTGTTTAGTTTGATGATAGTGCTTTTATCCTGCTGGGTGCTGTACCTCCTAATTTTTGTCATGATTTTCTTCCTCCTGTTATATAGCCAATTGATTTTGTGATTCTATCAGGGTGGCTTGTTTTATGAGTTAGTTCTGTACTTCTTCCTGGTGGGTACAGCTGCCTCTATCCAACTATTAACATGCTCATACAGTGTTTCTGCGAACAGTTCTGCATAGGCAGAAGTATTCACAGGGTTCATGGGGGCTTGAAATTTTGCCAAGTTCTCACGTAATAGCAGGAGGTTAGTCTTAGAATAGTTCCTGAATATTCCAGGATTATCTGGAGGTTCAGGTTTTATTTTTTACTTCAAAGGAGACTATTTTGTGGTCTGACATTACCAGGGAAGACATTACAGTAGAGGGTGTGGAACAGTCTCCCATATTAGTTAGGACCAGATCCAGTATGGTTGCACCCCTGGTTGGTGTACTGACTATCTGGTCCAGGGAGTTTGTGTTTACAAAATCCAGAAATCTCCGTGCCTGTGTGTTTGGTGTCGTATAGGATTCCCAGTTAATAGTAGGGTAATTAAAGTCATCCATGAATATGATGAGATGAAAAGATAAGTGCTGAGGTGATTAAATTTATATTGGAGAAAGATGAAAAATTGGAGGCCAGTAGCACTAAAAAATACCGATTATAATGTCCTCATGAAATAATGCAAAACACAATTAGGACAGTTTTAGAAGAAGTAATAGGGAAAGGGTATAGGGAATAAAGTCAGCCCCTACTGGAGAACATTTGTGTTAGTGTGAGATTCAATGACAGCTGCTAATTTGCAAACATCTGCAAATTTAGTCAGTCAGAGACCATTGACATTGGCCTGGACTTCTGAGAAGTAAATGCCAAAGAGGCGCAGTCCATGTACTGATCGCTGAGAGACTCCACTTGTGACTGGCCCCTTTGTAGAGATGGACTTCCCAATTCTAACTTCCTGGGTCCTGTTTGAGAGCCAGTTGGCTATCCACTGGGTGACATACGGGTTTCTATCTGAGTTTGTCAACAATGCCTGAGCAGGGTATTGTGTCAAATGCCTTGGCCAAGTCAAGGTAGGCCTTGTGAATGATTTTGCCCTCGTCCATTGCTTTGGTTACCTTCTGAAAGAAGTCCACTAGGTTGAGTAGACATGATCTACCCTTGATGAAAACAAACTGGGCTGGGTCCAGTGTCTGGAGGTTTACTATATCTCTGTTGATCATCTCCATGATAATTCTTTCCATGGCTTTACATATAAGATTAGTAAGACTTTTGGGTCTGTAGTTTCCAGGGTCTGTAGATGGCCCACCTTTGTGCAGAGGGATGACTATTGCCTTCCTCTATTCATGACGCATGAAGCCTGTTTGGAGGCTTCAATTAAATAGTAATTCCAGAGGCCCTAGTAGGTCATATTTCATGCTATTTAGAAGGCATCCTGGGATATTGTCTGGGCCCATTGATGCAGTGTTCTTGGTCTTAGAGAGAGCATTAACTACCTCTTCCCTAGTGATAGCAGGGGAGTTATATTTGATGATATTTCCTGAGGGAAGGTTGAGGGGGAGAGAGAAGTAAAGTTGGAGCTGAATTTATCACCTAGGAGGTTTGCTATATCTTCTGGCTCAATATATGTGGCTTCATTTACAGTGAGCTCTGCACACAATTGTGTATTGCGTTTGAGGTTGTGGATACAGCTAAAGAATGATTTGTGGTTGTCCTTGGCCTGGGAGAGTAAACTTACCTCAGATTTGGCTTTGGTAGACTTCATTTGTTCTCTAAGTTGTTTGTTTAGTTTGATGATAGTGCTTTTGTCCTGCTGGGTGCTGCACCTCCTAATTTTTGCAATGATTTTCTTCTTCCTGTTATATAGACAATTGGGTTTGTGATTCTACCAGGGTGGCTTCTTTTTGAGTTAGTTCTGTACTTCTTCCTGGTGGGTACAGCTACCTCTATCTAGCTATTAACATGCTCGTACAGGGTTTCTGTGAACAGTTCTGCATAGGCAGAGGTATTCACAGGGTTTATGAGGGCTTGACATTTTTTCAGGTTCTCACTTAATAACAGGAGGTTAGCCTTAGAATAGTTTCTGAATATTCCAGGTTTAGCTATGGGTCCAGGTTTTATTTTTACTTCAAAGGAGACCATTTTGTTGTCTGACCTTACCAGGGAAGACATTACAGTAGGGGGCATGCAGCAGTTTCCCATATTAGTGAGGACCAGATCTAATATGTTTGCACCCCTGGTTGGTGTACTGACTATCTGGTCCAGGGAGTTTATGTTTACAAAATCCAGGAATCTCTGTGCCTATATGTCTGGTGTAATATAGGATTCCCAGTTAATATTGGGGTAATTAAAGTTACCCATGCATATGATGAGATGAAAAGTTAAGTGCTGATGTGATTAAATTTATATTGGATAAAAATGAAAAAAAAAATAAGAATTGGAGGTCAATAGCATTAAAAAATACCAATTATAATGTCTTTATTAAAATAATGCAAAACATAATTAGGACATTTTTAGAAAAAGTGATAGGGAAAGGGTTATAAAGAATAAAGTGAAAACTAGTGAAAGAAATGTTAGAGATAATAAAAGAAGTAATAGATGCTATTGTAAGGAAGAACAAAGGTGTAGAGGGTGTATGAGATATGCCAAAAGCATTTGTCTCAGTAATTTGTGAGGCAATGTGATATATTTTAGGGGATTACAGGGTTGAGAGAACAATAATTAAAAATTAAATAAATATAGGTTCATAAGTTCATAGGTTGGTACTGGGCTATCTGCTCGAAGGCATATATTATCCCAGCCAGGTTGTGCGGTATTCACCACCCCTTTAGTAGTTCCCTAGACCCTTGTACTAGCAGCTAGTACCCTTGGCCCCTATCTAGTAGTGCTGTTGGTATGATCCCTGGTGTGATCTTTCTGTTACCCATCCACTCATCAAGGTTCCTCTTGAAGAGTGATAGTGAGGGGCTCTGTCTTATGTAGATCGGGACCCTGTTCCATAGTAAGAGAAGTCTCTGTGAAGGGAATCAATCCCTCCAGCATGTTCTATTCTTTGTTGTGTTGAGGTTTATATCCCTAGAGCATGTAGCTCGAGTAGATTTGATTTTGCTAAGATGGAGCATGTTCAACAATTCTGGGTTGGACATGGCTCTGTACGTTAGACGGAGATCGCCTCTGAGAAAGCAGTATGCAACAGAGAACAGTCTTAGCTTTTTCAATCATACTACATAGGGCAACTGTTTGAGGCCAGTAATCCTCTTGGTTAGGTACCTCTGTGGTCTCTCCAGCTGCTGGAGATGTCTAGCCAGGTACATTCCAATTGGTGCATTGTACTCAATAATGGGTCTGATGAGGGAAGAGTAGAGGGGCACCATTACATCCTTAGATCTTGATGCAAACCCTTTCGTGATCAGATGAGTCACATAGAAGGATTTTCTAACCACTTTGGCAACATTATTATCAATGGGAAGCTGACTATCTACTTGGGTCCCTAGATCCCTTATTTCTTCTTCAGATTTCAGGGGATTACCTCCTATGTTGTAGTTTGTGGGTACTCTGTTTTTTCCAAAGGGGATTACTATGCATTTCTTTGCATTTAGCTTGAGACCATGGCTTTGGCACCATGCATCAGTCTCATTTAGGCCCTTCTGGAGGATCTCCATGTCAGCCAGAGACTCTATTATAGCACCCAGTTTGCAGTTGTCCACAAACATAGTCAGCCACAGCCCTTCCGTGCTTGCCTGTACTTCTGAGAAGTATATGCCAAACAGGAGGGGCCCCAAGACAGAGCCCTGAGGCACACCACTCATTACTGGTCTGGATTCAGACATAGATCCTGCTACTCTTACTTTATGGGATCTGTCTGAGAGCCAGTTTGCGATCCATCTTGTGACATATGGGTTTATACCCAGGTTGGTGAACTTATCAATAATACCTGAATGGGGAATGGTGTCAAATGCTTTAGCAAGGTCAAGGTAAGCCGTGTGTACCTCCTTTCCCTTATCTATAGCCTGAGTAACTGTCTCAAAGAAATCCACCAGGTTCAGGAGGCATGATCTGCCCTTGACGAAGCTGAACTGTGTGGGGTCCAGCGACTGGAGGTTCCCAATCTCTCCATTTATGCGTTCCATAATATGTGATGTTATGGGTGAAGATTATGGTAAATGGCTGGTTATAAAATAAAATAAAGTGAAAAATGTGTGAAACAGGGGTTCCAATGAGTATGAATGCATTTGTTTGTGCTTATAATTAATGCAATAATACAAAATTGTATTGATGCAATGGGGATGCATGATGTGAAATGGAAAAATATGTAATGTTTATTTGAGGATGTAAAACCCTGTGTACTGGCCCAGTATATAAGGAGCCTCAATCCTCACCACTAGCATCAGTGAGGGGGATCCACAATGGGAGGATAGAAAGTACACATACAGTAAATTACAATTTCCCTTAAGAGCACACAGAGATCACAGTCAGTCTGGAGCTGGTTTCTCCCGTTCTCACCAGATCTCCAATAAGGCTCCCCACTGACACAGCTATAGGGTTCATATCTCAGCCTAGTGGTCAAGCCAAAACCTCCAGCGCCCTCTCTGTTCAACCAGTACTTAGTGTCCCTGTCCAAGTATCTGACACACACACACACATACACACACACACACACACACACACACACACACACACACACACACACACTTTGAGATTTGATTTATATATAAAGCACACAGACACTCCTGGGGAAGGTTGGCACAGGTTCTTCAGCTATGCCCCCTTTCTGCTGAGATTATAAGGTAGTACCAGCTGCCACCAACTACTACTATCCACTACTATAAAGGCCCTTACCAAAGGGTGTCCAGTTGTACTGCTCAATATTATTATTATCCAATTAGTAAGTGTGACAAACAGCAAGGCTATTGTAGTGGCTTTGTACAGTATCACCAAATACATGCAAGTACTCTAGAGCTTAATTTATCTCTACACAAAACAGCCACAGTTGAAAGGTTTAAAAATATCTAATAATAAATATTAAAAACACAGACAGTACTTAATACTTCAACACAATGACATTACAGGGTTCAGAAATCACAGAAAATACTTTAAAACAATATTGTAGGATTGCCTGACATAAATATAGAAAACAGCTAGACTAATCGGGCTATTTCTATCTATCTCTAAGAGAAATCACTGTTCTGAATACTACTTACATACAGAGCAAGCAAGTACTGGTGAGTGGATGTTTTTACTAGAACAAAGACAAGATACAAAATGCTATTGTTCTTTCTGTCATTAAATTGAGAATACACAGTACTGATGAGTCATTTCAGATTACACCATTCTTGACACCTCGGTTGAAGTTTCCCAGCCTCACAGAACTCAACATTTAACATTTCTACAGCTGCCAGGAAGTCACAGCAATAAAAGACACTTTACATGTGAAACTAGTAGTTTTCTTTGTCTTAAAGCAATAGAAAGAAACTCTTAGCCCAGATATTCTGTCTCTGAGCTTGAGGTCAAACACAGTTATAAAATTATTTACTTAAAAGCTTTCTTCCAGCAGGGTGCACTGTGCTTACATTTTTGAAGCTCAGTATAACATATAGTTTAATCATAACATATAGTTCTCTTTACATTTGTAAAACAAACCTGTGGGTTATATTAATATTTGCAATGATATAGAATTATCTACAAAATTCTATCTAGCTAGGGTGGCAGCCTTTCAGTTTTTCACACCCCCCCCCTCCGGAAAACTCAAGCTAGTTTTTCTAGTGTCCCTTGAGAAACGTTCCTTGAGAGAGTTGTCTATCTGTGTATACCTTACCCCATTCCCTGTCTTGAGAGCCCATCTGCATTGGCATTGTTAATCCCACTGCGGTGCTGTACTGGCATATCATATGCTTACAACCCTAGGCTCCACCTGAGTAACTTGGCATTTTGCTGGTTGACTGTATGTAACCATGTTAGGGGATTGTGATCTGTAACTACAGGGAATTCCCTCTGATGTAAGACCTTTCTCTAAAATAGCAGTCACTTGTTCTAAAAATGCTACCAGTATTAAAAGGCTAGATCTTTCATGAGCCTATGCTAAACAGAATATATTCTACTTACTGCTAAAAGATCTATTATTCTTATCCCAATACATTATACAACATTTATGTTAAGCTTATGACTCCATAACTATCTAAATTCAAAGAAATACTTTTTTGAGAACATGAACCGTCACTGCTGACTAACATTTTTCCTGTACACTTTAAAATATTATAAGAAGAAATATTATTGGGATCTACAAAATTAATTTTCTTAATTTTTACACAAGGTTGATTCTAGATTGTGTGCAGTATGTAGTATGTTATTCCTATGATCCAACTTTGTTTTTCTCCTTTTGTTATTTGATAATTGTTGCTAAACCTTTGAAAGTCAGTAATAGGTATATCTTCAGTGCCAGAAACTGTTCTGTTTTCTTTTATAATCACATCAATGACTTTTGGACTTTTTTTTCTGAAGAGGCTAATGAAAATTGTATTATTTCCTTTGAATTTGGCAATTGTATTTATTTCTGTATTTATTTTTGACATCTTGATTTCTCCAGTTAGACATCTTTTGTACTTTATTAGATTTAGTTTTAATATTTACGTGTATTTCCTTACATGGGTAATGCAATGCAATTAAAATAAAGAGGACATCTGTGCATTAACAAGGGCATGTCCTGGTTTGAGTACTAGTTACTAACATGTCAGACTGGTTGTCTAGTTGTGTGGCAGGACTGCGGCTCACTTGTCAGCTAGGCAATCGAACAGTAAGAAAGGGGAGAATAGAATAAAAGGCTCACCCATGGAATAAAAAGCTCACCCATCTGTGGAAGGAAACTATCTAATTGCCGTAAATCAACATCTGGTATCAGAAAGCACATGGTATGTAGCACTTTGACTGGAGAAATGTGTTATGCTTTGCCTGGCCAGTGAGAGTAGCCTGTACTGTGCATATACAGAAGCACATGTGCAGTTATGAGGTATTATAACCCCTTACGATGCACAAGCATGCATGTAATCTCCCAACAGCATGGTGAGGTTTCACTTTAAAAACATCCTGTAATTTTGCAACATTTATGATGGAGTTTGCAGGCTAGAAATTTAGTATTATTATGTAGCTAAATGGCCCATTAGATTCGATATAATGTTCATTCCAAAACACTTAGATGGTTCTGGTCTGTGGTGAGAGGGAGTGTAATTCAGACATTCAGACTGCTGATACAAGATTCCACCTCCCCCATTAGAGCAGAAGAACAAAGGCAATGCAGGGAATAAATCATCCTCATGCTTCAAGATGGCTCGATCTTCCTTCAGTACAAAGTCTTCACTTTACTGTAAGGAATTGAATGGGTACAAGTCTAAGAGTCGGGCTGATTGTCAGCAGGCAGGTTGTCAAAAAACATATAAAAATGATTTTTGAGAAACGAAGAAGGCAACATCTTTTATAACCACTGACATAACAGTCTGAGACAAGCATGACATGAAAAGACCATGAGGAATGGCTTTCCAATGGTTCCACTGTGATTCAAGCAAAATACTTTGTGAATCAGCAGTAGGGTTGGATGCAGTCCACGCTGTTCTCTTTACACCTGAGCAATCACAAACCTGCAATCCTTAAAGAGAAATGTGGAATCTTCCTAGCCATTGAATATAGCTAGGAGAGCAGAGAAGGACAGGAAACTGGCCAACAGAGTGATTCGTTGGTGGCAGTAGAGAAGGTATTATTCTGGAATAAGTTGGCAAAGTGGAAGTTGATTTATAGGGTAGAAATCATTATTTGCAGATCAGTCTATATCACATCTTCACTTATGACCACAGGGGTTGAGTTGTGACAAAAAATTAGTATGTGGATACTAGTATCAGAAATGAGTTTCCCCCTAACGACAGCTGGAATCACTCTCCAGTTTGCCACCTTGACAAGATCTTGAAGTAGAGCTTCTGCTTGACCAGGTCGATCAGATCCTCTTGAGGTGCTTTAGATACTTTCTCATGATTCCCTGTGCTGGAGGAGTTTATCTCCAGTTTACCTGGAGCTGGCTGAGGAGACTGTAGGATGAATCATAGGACCAATATGTGGGTAATTGGAAATTCACCCCTGGTCTGGTGCCTATGGCTCTGGTGGACAGAAGTAGTCACTAAATCACCCCTATATAAATCAAACTTGTGGGTCACATTTTGGTTGCACAGCAAGGCTTATAAGGGCCCTAGAGGTCATTAGCCTAGTATATACCTCTAAACCTCTGAAATTGTGAGCCGTTGCAAGTGATAGAAATTTCTGGTTTGCCTTGCATGACATGCTGTAACCACCATACTAAGTAGGACAAGTAATTTGTAAAAAGATAGATAAATGAATGAATGGATGAATGAATGAATGAATGAATGAATGAATGAATGGATGAATGGGTGCACAGAGACTTGTTTATCTGTTGCAAACTTTGCTGAATTTTCAGTTTCATCAAAGGAATTTGTTTTTTAATTACCAAATATACTGTATATCTTAACTGGAACAGACTTAGTGATGCATTTACTCATGGTGTGAAAAGAATCCATGCATTACTTTAGGTGTTTTGTATTTATACTGATGAATTAACCTTATTCATAACTGACCATTGCATCATCAGTTACATTATTACTGCTAGGAAATTCCCAAAATTTAGACCTATTAACACTGTGACCGCTTTTAATAAAAGGCTAAATATAATGATGTGAAGTTCAGATTCTACAGCAGAAGCATTAATTTTTAGGAAGTTACTCAAATATTACATATTTTTTCTGCAAATAATGACTTTTATCTTTGCATGATTGCTAACATCTGAGGCATGAACTGACCCTCTTTCACCAGGTGTATGCTTCAGCACACTTACAAGACACCTGATATTCCCCCTTCTCAGCTAGGTTCACCAGGGTCTCCTTGCTTGTGATTATCTAGATCTGTTTGTGAGAAAAGATGAGGAGCTGCTATTTGCTGTAGGCAGAGGAAGGATTTATGATTATATTATGGCCACAGACCCTCCACGGTGCATTATTGTCAGCTGGGGTGGCAATGAGGCACTGCTGAGAAAACATTTATTCCCAGGACTTAGGCAGACATAGTAGATCCAGGTCAGCACACATTCCCAGCCAGGCAATCTCTACATGTCCAGGCCAACATGAAAACAGCATGAGATTCACCTACCATCCATGCTAAATACTCCCATCCCAGAATAAGAGGTTTCTTCCTCCCTTGTCTTGCCATCAAGTATCTGAGCTGCTAATCAAACTCATGTCACATGAGCTGTACTCAGGGCTTTATCCCTCTAACCCTCCGATAAGACACAACTCACATATCATATATTAGAGAGTAGAATGTCTAAACCATCCTTTCTCCTTTTAAGTTCCTTACTACCTATTTCAAGTTATTTTTATAAATGAAATCTATTAATATCTGTGTACACATACTGTTTGAAAGCAGTCTGACTTATCACTATCATTTCACCACTTCTCTATTCTCCACCATGTAGTTCCCTGAATTTTCCCGATTACTTTATCTGTGCCTCTCAATGTCACTTTAAATCAGTATCAGTAACCTTAGTTTGCACTATACTCCATAAACTTCCAACAATCTGCTCACCTAATCCTGTAATTTTTCCATATGAAGTCCTTAAAAACACCCCTCTTTCTTTGAACAGCCATATGCTCATACCTTCATTCTTTTACCAGACACCTGTATTTTTCTTGTTATTCCTCAAGAAAGGAAATCACATGCAATTAATTCTTTACACAAAACTACAAACCATTCCATACCAGAACATATGCTTGTTAGATTCACTTTCAACAAGCAAATAAAATATTCAGATCAGTCATTTGTAAACAAACACTCTATCTGTCCACCAGTTCCAAAACACTTATCTTGTTTTACTTCAGTCTTTGGACTGCATCTTCATAAGGATGTAAATCTAAAGACATACCTTGATCTAGGCGGCCCTTGCACATGTCTACAACATTTATGCATTGTAGGCTTTTCCCTTACACCCTTATACTGGCTCAAAATTATCTAACTTATAAGCCTGGCATGATGCATTTTGGGAAGAAAAAAGTGCCCATATATATATCTATACACACACACACACACACACACACACACATATATATATATATATATATATATATATATATATATATATATACTATCTATTATATATCCATATATAACATTTAAATTTTATCTTTATACTATCTAAATTATTATTTTTGTTGATATTCAAATCATATAAAGATTGCATCGAATTGCAAGGGTATACACACTTTGCTACCATTTGACTGATGGCCTTTGTCTGTGGTTTAATAAACACATGATATTTTCCATTACCATTATTACTAATTATATATTTGGTACTAGTCCAAAACTCACATCTTCCTGCTACCCATTTCCAATTCATAAAATACTCCCATCACTCTAGCAGATTCCTGTAAATACTCATGTTTATCTGTGTCCTACTCTCTTCCTCCATAAACATATAGAGCTCTGTTTCACAAATACCCTATTTCATCTCAGATGTGCTTACAACATTTCCTTTCCCCTCATTTCTAAAGTACAATCTACAGCTAATATTAGGGTTATCCCTAAAATGGTTTGTGCCTTCACTCATCACTGTGCAGCCTTCAAAATGCAGTATTACAATATTTCCCAACAAAATCTGCCTATCTATTAACTTCTCCAGTGCTAGAACTCACTTCTCTGCTCTTTGTGATTCTAGATACTATTAATAATAAAAAATACATTTCTTTTTTACACAGAATTCTGCCCAGCTCTTTCAGCTAAGCTCTCTCTCTCTCTCTTTCTAGTCAATATTACATGTGTTCATCTCTCAACAAATTAGACCACAAGCATTCGGAGGATCCCCATTTCTCTTATGCTCTAGTAAAATAGCCTCCTCTAAACTTGTACCAGTTGTTTCCATTCCCACTGCCATACAAATCCTCAACATTAGCTCACTGTTCAGGAACTGACTTCAGTCCTATTTATTTATTTTACCCACTAAGTGCTTTGGTGCATACTAATCCAGATATGTTGCATTACTCTCTGTGAGCAACGACTGTTTCACTCCACAACTAAATCAATACTGCCTATCAAACAAATCACTCTTTATTTAAATTGCATTTTTTGCATTGATATTACTTCATGGGAGTTGTATCTCATGTGATTTTAAAATGATTGTTACTGTATCAGCTTTATGAAACTGTATATTTGAGTGTATGTCATCACACTCACACCGTTGCTAAAATGGGTCTACAGCCAGCCCAGCTATGTGATTAACAAATGAAAAACAACTAAAAGGTAATAGTTGAAGTTCCCTATTAATTATGCTTATGTCTAGCAATTTGCTTAGGAGTTCTTCAGGTTTATCTGCAGTTAAAGAAGGGGTGTGGTAACTGCCAAAAATGTTGATAATCCATTTGAAGACATTAACCGCAAAACTGATCAATTCTATTGCTTATTTGTGAAGTTTCTAGTGTGGATCTGAGACAATTATTTATGAAATGAGATTTGCCTACCTCGCATGCAAATTATTTGTTAACAATATGCACCTTCTCTCAAAAGCTGTAAAACAGTACAAATGTCCTTCAAGTGGCTTTCTGTGCTAGTGCAGATGTATGTCATTTAGGTATAGGAATGTTTAAAAAACGCATGCTTTATTCTGGAGACTTCTGGCATTTATGGGTGACATCCTTATCTCATTTTGTTTTATTTTATCTAGTAATCTCAGATTTACATGAATTTAAATGTTGTGAAAAACAGCTGACACAATGTGGTTAGTGACACATTCAGTATATGAATGAGGGTAGCCAGTTAACTACAAAACAGTTGGAGATTCATGTATGTCTTTGTAAGCAGTCTGACATTGAATCCTCTGGGTATGGCATGGTGCTGTAAGCCAAAAGTAAATATGCTAGTGCTTTGGTCTGAAACTATAGAGGTTGTTTAGCCAACAGAAATATTTGACATTGAATGGAAGTGGCTGCATTTGTAGTACTTGAGAAAAACTGCCATGTCCAATTTCAGTTGATGTAGGGTATCACACTTAAACTTGCTGACACAAGCATTAGTAATCGCTAGTTCATACAGATCATTGTGACCTTGCAGTAATTTTATCCTAGTGGTCGTATGCTGTACTTTATCTACAGATAAGCAGTTCACAGTTGCTTTATCCTTACAAACCAGTGTAAAATCCGTATCTATTGGATCCTGAGGGTGGGGCCAGTGCTTTTCTAAGCAGTCTTGGACATAGTTTATCGTTTGGTATTTCTGATTTTATGAAGAGTGCGTAATAAATATTGTTCGCTTGGTCCACCTGATGCTATACATTGGTCTGCATTTATTTAAAAGTTGCTTTAGATTTGTGAGAAAATGTTGATGCACTATACATTCCTCCATACACTGATGACATCTTGCGTTTTACATTCACCAAAGCAATGAAAGACGTACCTAATGGGAAAACTAAGGGCTCACTGAACATTTCTTCCGAGTCAGATGCCTCATCATCTTTCAGTGATGCTGGATATCCTTAGGTTATTACATGCATACTTTTTTTTCACATCGTGCAGCTGCCACTTTTGTAAACATTGATTTTGTTTAATTAAAAAAGTTATCCTACGTCTCATATTCCTGCACGTCTATATCAATCTTCTTTAAAAAAGTTTGAGTGCCGTTTTACAGTAACACAATGAGAGATTCAAAACATCATCTTGTTTTACTGAGCTGTGATTTAAGCCCTAAACAGTTTTGTGATGCGAAAGCTTGGGCTGTCTGAGCCACTGTGCCAAAATTATTTGTGGATGTTTGTGACGCAATATTAGTTCCATTTATGCTGTCATTATCTGTTTCTTACGTTGTAATTACTGAAGGATAATTCTGCAGCTTATTAAGTGGTTCACACCAACGGCTTGACAAAAGCCACTCACATTTTGAAATAGTACCTTCATAGCCTTTGAAGAAGACATATTTAAAATGTAGGATACCAGGTACTGTAGAATTCTCTAACATTTTGATATGGTACCATCATAGCCTTTGAAGAAGACATAAGTTAAGATGTAGGAAGCCAGGTGCAGTAAAATTGTCTAACATATTTTTTTCAGCCAGGTGCTTAATCAGCTGAAGTCTTGATACGTACTTTTGTGACAGCTGCTTATCAATCAGCAGCCAATTTAAAAATACAGACTTTACGGTAATCTGGAAAGACTCCAACAGCTGCATTTTGACATGACCAGGGTGCTGCCTAAGAGTACTTGGAACTAGGTTACAACTGCACCGTGTCTTCAACATACTGGACAGATTGTTAACAAGATGATTTCCAGTAACTACTAAATATGGTCGGATTGAATGGAAATATGGCAAATTATAACAGCATTTTCAGATTATACTAATTGGGTAGGGTTTATCTAGTGTTTTCAGCAATGCTTTAAGAGAACCATCAGAAATAGAGAGAAACGGATGTGTGGGCTAAGGAATAGCAAGCAGGTTATGTTTGTAGTTTAATACAGCTGGGGGAACTCATGCTAGCTATGCACCATAAGTTAGATAGGAGATGTAGGTATGTTATTGGTGAATTTCACTGACTGAATTTTTCATGGACATCTAAGAGCAGTGATCATGCTCTTAGGTAATTAAGGATCTGGACAAGTTGATAAGAGCAACAAAAATTCTTGGTGTGACCAGTCCAGGTGCCTGCAGCAGGAACATAGACTGCTAATAGGCCAATGCAATATCTAGAGTTAACTGAAATACTGCAGTTTGTGTGAATTAATATGTTGGAATGGTGATTATTGTACAGGATGGAATCTTATTGCTATGTTAAGCTAATAAAGATATGATCACATACTTATATCCTTTGGAATGGTATCTAAGTGTGGACTCCCAAACTAAAGATATGTTGTACAGGTCTATGCATGTAAAAACTTTTAGTGAAAAGGAAGACTTAATAGTAAAGGTGAGGGCATTTGAGTGACAGCTAGGTAATGTGCTAGTCAGTAGGGTTTGGATAGGTGCCAAGTAGGAGGAGTATCTAGTTGACAGTTATGAGTTCCCACTTTGAAGATGGTAACCACACCAACCCTACCCATTCCACAACTATTTTTGTATTTGAGAATAGTACGGTAATAGTAGGATGAGGTAAGATGGCTATATTCTAAATTAAGATATATTGCCTTGAAATACAGTGATTCATGAGGATCCAAGAGTAACAAATCCATTGAAAAGCAGGTAGGAGTTGTCACGTATGAAGCCCTTGGCAGACTGGGAAGTTGGTGAAATGTTATGTCAACAACTACTATTAAATGTAGTATTGCATTTTAATGTGCAATGATATGTTGCAATATTAGATATGTAGATATTATGTAGGCTAAAGCAGAATTAATCTATTCAAGTTATAACTGTTGAACAAGTTAATAAATGCATTAATTGTATCTATTACTTTTGTTATTTAGAAAGAAAGACTCTTGAACAAAGTTAATATTTTATTATCACCAGCTGACTCTTAAAGACTGTATTGGATTTCATGTGTTTATCTGTAATGTACGTTATTGCCTAATTTTAAGATTGTTTCCTTTTCCTACAGTGACGTCAATAATTAATTCAAATATTCTAGATTTTGAGTTACTTGTTGTGATTACGAATGAAGGGTATTGTAACTAAATTGTTCTGGATAATGAGTTTGAAAGACCATGCAGTATAAACTTACTGCTGCCATATTGTATCAATAAACACTGTCATCTATAGAATAAGCATTGTGGTCATTTAAACTACAGATCTATTACAGATTATTAGATGTTTGATCTTATTAGCAATAATCTTCTTCTGTCATTATAATTACAGCAAAATATGAAATTTACAAACACTTCTACAATACTGAAGTTTTAATATGCATGCAATGTATAATGCATTTTTATGAGTTGGGAAGTTGTGTTTTTCTTGTCTTTTTTCCACCTGAAACCTCATTTGACAGCATTATTCCTTAGAATGAGTTGAGAATTAACCTTCTAATTAACAATCCATCTAATCAGGCACTCAGGGAGAAGTGAGATACATGATTATACTAATAATCAGCTGGATAAAAATGGATTGCAGGAGTGTTCAGTACCAGACTGCAAAAACATCACAATGCAGCTGTCATTTAAACTTTTTGATTCCGTTAGTATAATGCAACATGCTAATTAATAAATTGTTAGTCACAGCTGTGGTCTTTTGCCCTTGTTGATCATCCTGACATAGTCCTGCTGTGCCACTCAGTCATTCAGCCTTATGCATACCTTATTATGTAGCTGGATCTTTGCAGTCTCTAGCTATGCAATTCAAGCCTTGAGATTTCTAGGCTATATACCAATGCTATTATAGTACAATACTTTATTGTAGCCTTTATGAATAATGGAATGGCAAATGTATGAGTTCTTTAAACACTTTACAATGTATAAAGTAGGTCAGTGACCCATAAAATTTCTTGTCTCTTACACCAGATAATTAAGGAAATGCAATTCAGCATAAACACAGCAGCTAGTCATAAAAGAAGAGTTGCTAAATGAAATGTGATTAGGGACATACTAATAGAACAAAACTTTCCAGCAAAACCATAGCAGCATTTGTACCTCACATCTGGAGATCTCCAGATTTTATGAGGGATAAACAGTATGCATGAATGTGTTACTGCCGAAACTTGATACTGCCAGCAAAAAGGTGTGAAATGGAGAACAATGGTGCAAAAAGGTGGCCTTATGTAGGAGTCAAGGAAGGATTAGATATAACACATGCTTTAAAGATTTAAACACTTGTATAGACAGACCAGATATGTGCCTAAGCAGTTACTGACATTAAAGAATTATTTATTATTTATACAAATAATCTGATACAAACAGGTAACCTGTAAATGGTTCATCTCCCGGGACCATGCTTACACTTATCAAGGGTATCAGAACTTGTCAGAAATTTGGGATGCATGGCTAGCTTAAAAAGGCCCTTGTGGTCATTAGCCTAGTAAACACCTATGAACCTATGAACATATTGAGATTTTTTTACCAGGAATGTCTGACTGGGCACAGGTACCCTTTTTCAGAATAGGCACAGGGAAAAAATCTCGAAGGTATCATATTTAAAGTAATCAATATAACAAATTTTATAATGCAGTTTCAGTGAATACATAGCAGAATAGTCAGTATAATAAAATTTGTATTGATATTAAAAAAAAAACATTAAATTTGCATGCCTTGCTCTGAGACTTTACAGATAGATGAGTAGTGTATAAGATATGTAGAAGTAATTTAAGAAATACAACAGAGTGGGATATTAGAGGAGATAAACAAGTCTGAGCATTAATAGAGAAGCAGTGAAGGAAAAGTAATTTGGTCATGCTAATTAGAAGTTAGTATAGCAGTTTAAGAAGTACAATAAAATGAGTTATTAGAATGCAGGATAAATGATTTAGTGCTTTAAAGGGAGGTTTAAGAAAGGTGATGAAGGGTATTATAGAGCTACTGTATGTCCCAGATGCGGGGCAGGGACAAAACCAGGAGGCAGAGTGGAAGTCTTTTAGTAATGATTTGAAAAGATGATGGTGTGTGATAGAGTTAATTTATGACATAACAGAGCAATATTGAATAGACTGTGCACAAAGAGCATTATACAATGACAAAAATGTCTTGTCTTTATAACATGAAACATGCACTCACTCATCTTTCATGTCTTATTAATAGAGATCAACCAGAAGAAAGTCTAGAATTTATAAGTGGACAAGCCTCATTTCATTCTTTATGTGGAGCTTTGCATCCCTTTCCCTACTTATATATAACAACTCTATGATCATAAATCCTAGAAAAGGAGAGGATACCTGTAATACACGCTTCCTTGACCATGTACAATCTCAGAATAGTTACATATAAGTTGAGGACATGAAGAATGAAGACCTAATACAATATACTAACCAGGATTCATGGGCACGTAGTACACTGACCATCTCAAGTTAGCACAGGTAACAGCAATGCATGGTGTGTGTGTGTGTGTGTGTGTGTGTGTGTGTGTGTGTGTGTGTGTGTGTGTGTGTGTGTGTGTGTGTGTGTGTGTGTGTGTGAGGGTGTGTGTGTGTGAGTGTGTGTGTGTGTGTGTGTGTGTGTGTGTCTGTCTACTGAAAGGGCATTTTTGTAATGTGGATGCATCAGGAGGAGTATTGTCATGCTGCTCAAGTGGGTATTATGCAAACAGAGTAGTAAATGAGTATCTCGACAGGGCCTTTCCATACCAGTTGTGCTAGCAGTAGAAATGCGGATGGAGAGTCATTGGAGGAACATATAGAAGGCTCCTCATCTGAGACAAAGATAGGTAGACTTCAGTGCAGCACAGGCAAGGAGGCAGCTTTTATTCCATAACTATTAACCTTTATGACACATGCAACACTGGCTGCACAGATCAGTGTATGGATTGGCCATGCTGTACAACAGATATCATCATGCCCACATAGGTTCAGATATGGATAGGGTATAGTCATCATCACTTACACAAGTGGGAAGAGGACATAGTGAGATGAGACTGTAGCACTATGGGATATGGCAGACTCATGGCTAGTGAACAGAGTAGCCACATTTTCTGGGCTACTCTGTTCACTAGTCATGAGGTATCAGGTATTACATTCTTCAGTGACATTCCTTGTGTTGAGCCAGAAGAGCTCTGTTGCCCTTGACCTGGATAATGCTCATGAACAGAATGGCAGGCTGTTTGCTCACAGGTGACAGTGACGTCATCTCATAAATGGTCATTTCAGTCTGCCATGGGATAGACTGTGTCCAGCCTCCCACATCTGGACCCTACTGGGGCTACTGAGACTATGACCAGTGAAGGCAGTCCAGATTCCCTACAGTATGTCACATATATTCAGGTATGAAGAAATGTGTCACTAACAGCCTCAACAGCAGCATCTGCTCTCTTACCCTATATCCTATGGCACTGTATAGCAGTTGCATATTCTCCTGCAAATCACAAGCCACAGAAAGCATTCACCACGTCCACAATGATATGGGTAGTAGTAGTAGTAGTAGTAGTAGTAGTAGCAGTAGCAGTAGCAGTAGCAGTAGTAGTAGTAGTAGTAGTAATAGCAGTAGCAGTAGTAGTAGTAGTAGTAGTAGTAGTAGTAGCAGTAGTAGTAGTAGCAGTAGTAGTAGTAGTAGCAGTAGTAGTAGTAGTAGTAGTAGTAGTAGTAGTAGTAGCAGTAGTAGTAGTAGTAGTAGCAGTAGCAGTAGTAGTAGCAGTAGTAGTAGTAGTAGCAGTAGCAGTAGTAGTAGTAGTAGCAGTAGCAGTAGTAGTAGTAGTAGTAGTAGTATTAGTAGTAGTAGCAATAGTAGTAGTAGCAGTAGTAGTAGTAATAGCAGTAGTAGTAGTAGTAGTAGTAGTAGCAGTAGTAGTAGTAGTAGTAGTAGTAGTGGATTAAATGTACCTCCAGCTCTGGGTGTTTTACAAACAAGGGGCCCCTGCACATATTTTTTGCAACCAAGCATAAATGCATGTGGTCTTATGTATTCATCTCCCTGATTGTCTTAAATGTATACTTATGTAACAGATTGTTTTAAATTATATTTATTGTTTAATAAAGCAATATTGAGTGTCTTTACATTTCTAGTCTTGAACACTTTTCCACCAAGAAGTGAAACAAACATTACTAACCAATAATAAAAAAATTACTAATTTCAGAACATTCTAACTATAGCAGACCTTTATACTTCAACAGTGTCTGTATACATCAATTCCTACCACTTTAACTGCGTAAAACTCTTATCCTTGATTGTAATAAAAATGACCTTAGAAAAGCAATCTTGCTTTAAACAAATGCACACTAGTCTTGCAAAGCCAAACTAATAACTACTTAACTTGATCATGCCATCTGGATCAATCATTTTCATCCTTGGGCAGCCCCTGTGCTAACAGTTACATCATTATTGTTGACTATGTGCACCCCATGTTTTGACTGAAAAACAAAACAATAATGGTGCCCACAGAAACATATTTCTAGTTTGTTTCACAGAATCACATAGGAACAGATTTCAAAAGAAATTCACAGACAGTGCAGCCTGCTGAAGGAAGAATTGAACCCACAAGTCTAAGTAACTATATATTCAGGATAGGATAACTATAGTCTCCACACATGTCCATTGTATTCCAAAACAGTGTGCATGCCCAGTGCAACTTTAATGTTACAAAGTGCTTCCCTAATGACTTTATAAAAGCACTTGGCAGAAGCCATAGTGATACACCACCATAAAAATCTGTTTATTACTGAACCCTGTGGAATCTAGAACATTACTCATAAAATCCTAGAAGGCAGCCAACTAGACACTGAGCCAGGCTACATCTATGCCAGCTCTCAGATCAGAAATAATTGACACCTACTGATCTGTCAGAGAGCTGGTGCAGACTATGTGTAGCATGCACACCCTACACATGCAAGCACATACATTGTGACATAACTCCATACCTGTAGAAACCAAAGTCTGTCTACACCCTGGTATACAGGCTTCTTGGAGATTTCAAGAGCATACAGGAGATACTGTAGAAATATTCTGAACATCTGCCAATCGCATCATCTCACAATTCCAGGCAGCAATGTCCACCAAGGTGGATGAGTACATCCACTTCCAACTAACATTCATGGAGCAAAGGGCTATCATGCACCATTTCTATGCCATTGTCAACTTCACCCACATCCTCCATACAGTAGACTGCACCCATGTTCTTATTAAACCCACCTCTGTACCTGAACTGGAAATGTAGATAAATAGAAAGGGACTGACATTATTGAACTGACTTGGTGTGCTCAGCAGATGGCATCATAACAAATATCATGACAACACATCCTGGTAGTGTCCATGATGCCACTATATGAAGGGAAAGTGGTCTGAGGGTTGCTTTCCAACACAGAGAAATGCCTGAGGGACTACTACTTGGTAAGTACAGAACCACAGCTATGATGTAATCAGAATCCAAACCTATCAACAGTATGCACAGTGACAACATATGTGTTATCTCCTTCTCACCAAAAGGTGAATGTGGTTGTCCACTTGAGCCATGGCTAATGACACCATACAGAGTCCCATCCTATCCTGCTGAAGATGCATACAGTTGATCACTCACTGTGATATGAAACACCACTGAGCATGTGTGTGGCGTGCTGAAATCCAGATTCAGATGTTTGTACACATCTGGGACTGCACTGTGATACACACCTGAAAAGACAGCACAGATAATTACTGTATGTCCCATTCTACACAACATGTTAACAGCAAAACATAGTAGTTTTCCAGCTGCAGGTATAGGTGACCTACCACAGAGCTAAAGTTCTCTGAAAAAGACATATCATAGCTGTCAGAGGAAGATCAGGTATATGGCCACATGTTCTAGATCAGGCAACAAAGCAGCATCTGACACACACTTTTGAGTCATGAGAAGCCACAGGTACATAATTATACAGAATAAACATGTATTGCCCAACAACAGCAGCAGAAATAGCAAATAATAGAAATGACCCATTAGGAGTACACATTGAACATCCTATATATCATAATCATAATGTATGCCAGTACAAACATATACAACACACTGACAGGAAATAGCAATGCATGAAGACTATCTTCAAGGTACATCACAAAAGAGGACACATATGCACATGTGTGGGATGCATGAAGTGTGAGCAACAGAACATACCCATGGGCATACAGGTTAATAATATGGAATGTTACCTATCAAACAGCAACTATCACAAGAAATCTCTGTCAATTACTTGTATGGAAATGCATCAGCAAATACATACCCAAAAATAGGGGCTGTAAAATAACAGTGCTGCCTAACTTTCCCATGTTATCACTGCAATATGGGTCATTTCCAGGCAATAGATATGCAGACATGCAGAGCATCACTAACAATGACCACCCAACATACATGCTACAAACGTCAATGTTGGGGATACAGCATGATAGGTACATATATCTGCATGCAGATTTAGTCAGACGTGGGAAGGCACACATGGGAAATACAGGTAAGCATGCTGACTGAAAATGGAAACAGGTACACAGAAATGTAGTGAGTGCTGGTGTTAGGCATGTGAAATACCATATTAAAATGCCACAAATGACTCAGGTATGCATACAGAGGCATTGCTGTGCATGTGTGAATGGCAGCCAACAAGGAAAATTGTAATGTAAGCATCTCTCCTATCTGTTCACTACCAAATGATGCAAACATGGATGCTTGACATTACATATTGCATTACTGTCATCAGTACCATAACTAACATATGCCAATGACAAAGAGGTAATACATATCAACAAATGAATCTAGCCAACTAGGTTAGAAAAATTATCAGAAAATCCTGTTTGATCAGATATTTCAAAAACCTCCTACAGATCCCTTTGTCAGTGGTCAGCATGGAAGCCATCATTGCCTCAAGGTCAGAATGTCACATCATGACATGTTACTCTAATGCAGTCTAGAGCACACAATCTGATAGTACACAGCATGGTCGTGACTGCTTCCGCCATGTCCAGAAACACTCGGCCCACTTTGCTCTACTGTGGAGCTGGATGTGGTAACACTAGTATGCGTGGACACAGTATAGGAAAGAACATGACTTCAATGTGATCATCTATGTGTGACTGCTGGGCTCACAGTGCAGTGGCCAGTAGTAGATATGCATGCATATTGAAGCATAGATATTGATATCCAATGGCTAAGTGTGGGTCTAATTAGAGGGGGTCTGACTTTATCCACTGGAGATAATCTGCTTACTACAATTAGGGTACATAACACCCGATTAGTACTACTACAGCACTGCTCTAGCATTGCCATAACAAGGCTTTCAACAGAGCATGCAACAGATAACATGCTGCCATGCTGTGCAGCCAATGCTGACATGACCTCTCCATGTCTGCACTTCTGACCTTTTTTGAAACAGGCACACAGCTGATATGTTACGTGATGGAGTGCATAAGCAGGTGCATGCAGGTCTGATCCATGACATTGCTGTGAATGTTTATTCTTCTGTAACAGTAAGTGGACACCCTCTGATATACAGCCATGCATACCATCTATACTCCTATGTGTAATCCAAAGGACAGTATTGCTCCACCATGGGGAAACATTGCTATCATTACCAGACTCTACATTGGACAGCGGGTCATGGACATCATCATATCTAGCATCTGATGTCCCCACATCATCAGAATAGCTGTCCAAATTTTCTTCTATATCTGAGGCTACAACATGATCCACATGGCTGTCACCTTCTGGGCCAGACAATATAACCAAATCAGTGGTCCATGTGTCACAGGGCATGCTATCATATTGAAGGACATCACATACTACCTTGGGGTCAGTGGACGGGATACTGGAGTAGGCAGGTAGTGGACATCCAACAGGAAGAGATACATAACACATATCACATACTTTCATACAAACTACATGATACAGTTTAATGGCAATGTATGGGACATCTCTATGATTATGATGTTTATGGTGATATGGACTTACCAGGACATAGCACTTGTCCATGGTTCATGGACTCAATATAACAGGGAAATGACATATATATTACATACTGAACACATATGACAAATGGGACTAATAAAAATGGCACAACCTATCTGACATGTCCTCTTATGACTTCGCCACTGGAGGGGAGGGTTAAAATTCAACTTTCAAGGGGGAAACAGACATCAACGCATCATCATTGAGCAGATAACAACCATCATGTAGCATTCCAGCAGAGGTATAACACACAGGAGATAACAGACACATAGTGGGTGGCCAAAATTGATGCGCAGATTGCTGCTGCCCTAAGCAGATGAAGAACAAAGATATCATGAAGGGCACAGATGGGATAATCATTAATAACATGTATTAAACAGATAGAATGTCTTATGATTTACATCCTCCCTAATTGGGTAGCATGTCATCTGTCATTATGCAGATCCCGTAGTATGACAAGCAACACAAACGTCAACATGTGGGCATGTTCCACAGACATGAAGGCAGCAGAAACACAGGCCAAGTGTGGCACACACTATTAGAGTATGGAGACAATTACATGACAAATAGTGCACATGTTGTCCAGATATACCTGTGTATGGAAAACAACAACAAGAATATCATACATCACAGCTGTGCCGCAGAGTACTACAGATTATAATCAAGCTGGACATCCATATCTCATCTGTCTGTATGTGCACAGCCCATGTCTGGCAATGATGTATCTGTAGCTTACAATGACAGGAACAAATCAACATGTGAGTATGCTCCATTGTCATCTCCTATGTGTGGGACCAAATCCTGTTTTATGTTATTTTCTAAATAGCGGCATTTAGGTAGATAATACTGAACATAACATATGGAAGCCCTATGTTTGTTTGACAACTTACATAGTACAGGTTTGTACACATCTAGCATGTCTGTGGTTCACTGATGCCCATAGTGCTTAGGCTGCTAATCACTATGCTTTTCTCTGTTATCCGTGGTGTTTTGAGAAGCATCACACAGTATGCCTCTGCATGCGTGAATGAGGAGTAATACTCCCATACATTATTAAGCTCTACATTATAGAGAGCACATTATCATAGCATATGTTCATTGTACTCACTTTAATGATTGTAGGAGCAAAGCAGGTCAGCATTACAAACACATGCTGGATTTTGTAAAACATAATGCATCTATAACACAAATACTGATACATACTGCTGCTGTTAGACAAATTCCACGGTTTTGCCATAGAAATATTCCAGAGAAGGTCTGTGTCTTGGAAGGTGTTGTGTCTCTTATCTCAACCCTTTAAATGTGACTGTGTCATGGGTACATGTGAGTCCAAATTCTCATATAGCATAATTTGGATATTATTTTGACATTTCCATATTTGCTAGAAAAAATACATAAGGGAGATGCTTGTTCAATTATGCAGTGTAGCTTTTTGCACATTTTGTTTGTACATGGTGTGCTAATGCCTATAGTGCTTAGTTCTTGGATGACCAATGAATATCTATGTTGTCCACAAAGTTTCTGAAGACATCCTACCTAAGTCAATGTGACTGAATGTTTAATTGCTTGTTAATGCATGTATAGGTCACATTTTCATTTTGAATGTCGCAATATTATGCCATAATCCATTGTAATTTAACACTGACTGCCCTCTTAACCTACTTACATGTTGATGTATTAGATACCAAATGATGAATATGAACTCCTGTCATGTATAGTTATGCCTGCAAAGTGTATCTACATGTTCTATTGCAAAGTATGAGACTCTGAACTCTGAATTGTTACAGCTGTATCTTATTGCTGTGAGAAATGAGCTGACATGCAGTCAAGACATATGCTTTTGTGTTTCACATGGACAGCCAGAGTTGGAATATGGACAAATGTGGCCATAGGCATCATAATGGGTCCCTCCCTGCTTCTCCACCCCCCAGCATCTTCACCTGCAGCATCCCTTCTCAGCACCCATTCCAGTGTCCTGTTACTCTTTCTCCGCAGTTACCATAAAACACTGTTTAAACTTGGCAGTATGCATATTATATTATTCTTCACTTCTACAATGATTGCAGATATTTGGATTTACTTTAAAACTTTTATTTAAATTTTTACAGCACAGATACTGATAAGCATTTGCTAAACTAGGGTCTATATCACATAGTCGAAGTCTTATAACTTCGAACACGTAATATTTGGACCATTATGTTCAAAGTTACAAAACTTCGACTATGGATATAAAAAAAAAAAACAACGAAAACAAAATAAATTGTGATCGCACCCCATTGAACAAAACGGAAACCTTCACTTATGGAGATTTCCATTCAAATGCTCAAACTTTTGCAAATTCAAACTTATGGTCTCGGCCATATGAGGTTGGAACTTAAAAAAGTTTGACTACGTGATAGGAACCCACTAAACTAAACAATACAGTCTCACAATGAAAACAGACAGCATGAATAAAACTAAATGTCTCTGCCTTTGAAACTCACACTTATTGAAATTCCATTCTAACCCACATTCACAGAAAATGTACCTGGCCAGTGGTAGATTAACTGTACCTTTGGGCTGTTTCAAACCATGGATCGCCTGCATAAACACTTTTAAGAGAATGGATGAATGCATGTGTTTTTGATTCACCTTCCTGGTTGAATTAAATTACATTTGTTGGTTAATACAGCACAACTTTGTTAGAGTGTGTTTTAAATTTGTAGTTTTTAACATTTTTCCTGTATGCAGTGAAACAAGACGTGTGAACCAATAATGACAAGGCTTCTCATTTCAGAACATTTCAATCATAAAATGCCCCTCAAACTGCTGCCATTATAATCCACCAATAACAATTAACATACACAATCTTTACAAAAATAAAAGTCGTCTGAATAATTTCACACTAAAGGGATCTGTTAACAAATGAAAAGGTTGCTGCTGGCAAACAATTTTGCATTTCTGTGCTTCATCTACAAATTCAGTGCCTGCTGCCCTTGAAGAATACATTACAGAGGTTACATTACAAAATGGTGTGCTGCTGATATGTAATAGGGGATGGCTGACAAACAACAGATACATAGTTGCTAGGCATCTCATCCAAAGGAGGACACACTCAGCAGTGCAGCACCCTGTGATGATTTGTTAATGCAAAATGTCATTCTGTTTTCTTTAATTGTTGTGCACAAAGCCAATAATGTTAGCCTATTATGTTTCCTTGTTGGGTAATTAATGGTAATTATTATAGAGTATGAATTGAGGAGGTACATAGGTTCATAGATGTGTACTAGGCTAATCGCTCTGGAGCCTTTACAAGCCTAGCCCATAGAAGTGTCCTGGCATCGTACCGCCCAATGTTAGTTCCCAGTGCCTCTATCAAGTAGAGCCACTGGAGTGATCCCCAGGGTGAACTTTCTATTTCCCATCCACTCATCAAGATTTCTCTTGAAGAGGTCCAGTGAGGTGCTCTGCATGACATGTTTGGGAAGTCTATTCCAGAGCATGGGCAGTCTCTGGGTTATGAACCTGTCCCTCCAGCATGTTCTGTTGATTGTGATAATGAGGGTGAGGTCTCTGATATGTGTGGTGTGAAGGGATTGGGATTTCTTTAGATGTAGCATTTCTAACAGAGCTGGGTCAGACATGGCTTTGTAAGTCAAGCAGAGATTGCCTCTTCATAGACGATATGAGACAGAGAATAGCTGGAATTTTTTGAGCCTGTCTGTGTACATGTTTAAGGTCTAGGATCCTCTTTGTAAGGTACTTTTGTGGCCTTTCCAGCTGTTACATGTGTCTAGTGAGGTACATGCCAAATGGGGCATTATACTCGATGATTGGCCTAATGAGGGAAGAGTAGAGAGAGATGATGACCTCTTTCTTCCTGGATGAAAAACCCTTGGCAATGAGATGTGCCACATAGAAGGACTTTCTGACCACAGTGGCAATGTGGTGGTTGAAGGAGAGGTTGCTGTCAACCTGTGTCCCCAGATCTCTTATAATGCCTCAAGTGCTCAGTGGGCTCTCATCAATGTGGTAATTAGTAGGAACTGAGTTTTTCCCAAAGGGGATGACAACATATTTTTTGGCATTAAGCTTAAGGCCATGGTTTTGACACCAGTCATTGGTCAGAGTGAGGCCTTTCTGTAGGATGTCTACATCACTTGGGGAGTTAATAATGGCTTCCAGCTTGCAGTCATCTGCAAACTTGGTCAGCCAGAGTCCCTCTATGTTGGACTGGACTTCTGAGAAGTAGATGCCAAACAGAAGAGGACCCAGGACTGATCCCTGTTGGACTCCACTCGTGACTGTTTGGCAGTCTGACTTGAAGTCCACTACTTTCACACTGTGGGTGCTATCTGTGAGCCAATTTGCAACCCACCTAGAGATATAGGAGTTGATGCCACATTTGGTGAGTTTAACAATAATTTCTTAGTGGGGAATGGTATCAAAGGCCTTGGCCAGATCGAGGTAGGCTGTATGAACTGCCTTGCCATCATCCACAGCTCTGGTGACTGACTCAAAGATGTCAACCAAGTTGAGCAGGCATGATCTACCTTTCACAAAACCAAATTGCATGGGATCTAGAGTTTGGAGAAATCCTTGTTAATTAGGTCCATGATGATGCACTCCATAGCCTTACATATCAAACTCGTCAGTCTAATGGGGCGATAATTCACATGGTCTGTAGTCATTCCCCCTTTATGGAGAGGGATGACTGTAGCAGTGTGCCATTCGGTAGGGACAAAGCCTCAAGTGAGGCTGTGATTGAACAGGGCACACAGATGTGGTACCGGTTCACTTTGTAGTTCATGTAGAACACATCCAGAGATATTGTCGGGTCTCATGGAAGCTGTATTCTTGGCCTTGGGCAATGCAGCTTTAACCTGTGCTGCAGTAATGCTGGGTGATTGGCATTCCTCCGGTATTGTGACTGGTCCTTTAGGGGGGAGAGAGGGGTAAAGTTGGCACTGAATCTGTTGGCCAGTATGTTGGCAATATCCGTTGGGTCAGTATAGGTGGTACCATTTTGCAGTAACTCTGAACAAACCTGGGTATTGCCGTAGAGATTTTTGATATTAGTATAGAAGGCTCTGTGGTTGTTTTTAGTGTCTGCCACAATTCTGCCTTCATAGCTGGCTTTAGAGGTTTTGATGAGGGATCTCAACTTTTTGTTGAGGCTAATAAGGAAGTTTTTCCAGACTTGGGACGTCACCTTTTTCTGCAACAGTTTCTTCCTTCTGTTGTAGAGTGTATTAATGATAGGGAACCATCAGACCGGCTTCTTTTTTTTTGGAGGAGAGTGTCTTGGTTCTGTTGGGTATGGCTAGTTCCATGCATTTTTGTACGTGTTCATACAGTGCATTGGTGTAGGATTTGGCAATCATGCATCTATTTTCCAATGGCATGGATGCCATGAAGTTAGCCAACTCTGTTTTAAGATGGCAAAGTCAGCTTTGGAGAAGTTTTTTGTGGTGGTTACCTTTGTGGGAGGTGTGAGTGAGATGTTGATTTCCATGGTGATTAGTTTGTGGTTATATCTAACCAGGGAGGAACTGACTATTGGTGTAGAGGAACAGTTGCCCATGTTAGTAATACCCAGGTCAAGGATGTTGCTTTCTCTAGTGGGAGTATGAATGAGCTGGTCCAGGGCATTGGAAGTGATGAATTCCAGGAAACGTTTAGCCAGTGTATTGGTGCATGAGTAGTTTTCCCAATTTCTGGAGGGATGGTTGAAGTCACCTAATAGGAGAGTGTTGGGCTGGATCTTAATAGTTTCCAGGGTGCTTAGGAATGTGGAGGGAGAGTCTTGGGACATGGTTGGGGACCTATAGCAGGCTATGACCTGAATCGCCATCTTACCCAATGTTAGTTGTACCTGAAGTATCTCAGATACATTATGCTGGGCTATTAGTCTGGAGGTGTGCATATCCTTTATGAATATGGAGACACCGCTGCCTTTGGAGCTTCGGCCCATGTTCTGGGCTGAAAAGAGTGGAATAAGTTATAGCCTGGTAGTGTAGGGGTGCTTTCTGCTGTTTAAACCAGTTCTCCGTTACAGCAGAAATGTCAATGTTTTCCATTTTGAGGAGTGCTTCAAGCAAGTGTATCTTGAGATTCACACTTCTAGCACTGAGCAGCATGACCCTCATATTGCATTTATTTATAGCTGTTATGGTGGTAATTTGGTCTTTGGAACATTGCCTAAAAGGCATTACAGGGGTGTCAAGAGCTTTAGCCAGTAGCCGGAAACTCAGGGGTGACAGATGCAGGCCATCTATGACAAGGCATAGAGGTCTGTCATTCATATCATCCCAAGCAGACAGATACTGGATCCCCTTAGAGTGACACCAGAAACTTAGCCAATTGTTGAAGTCAATCATTTTCTGCTTGTGATATCATTCTGGGCAATGGTAGGATGCTGCTCAGGGATAGGGTCATACCTGCCTGGGCCACATAATCCAAGAGCTCTTCCATGTCTCTTTTCATGTAGTCCAAGGAGGTGCATCTCAGGTCATTTACACCCACATGGACAGTGACAGAGTCATACTTGTACTTGATATGGAGAGACCTGTGCGCATGTGTTATGTGTTGGATTCTGGCACCTGATAGACAGCTGACTGTTACCTTCTACTTATTTAACCTAGTGAGTGGGACATCAGTGTGCCTCACTATCGAGTTACCTATGATTAGTGTACTGGGCAAGCTGTTTTGCCTAAGGTGCTTAGGTTGAGGGGCACACTGTGTAGGTGAGCTATGTGTCTTGTGGTTTGTGATGTGTTGTGGTGGTTGAGTGCATTTCTGCCTTGGAGGTCTCTGCTGTTTGGGTGGATTTCTATTGAAAGCCTCTGTGAAGGTGGATGTATGGTTTGTGTTTTTATGTGAGAGCTGTGATGGTGGGTGTTCTGGCGGGCTATGTAGAATGTGGTATGGTGCAGGTGTTGACCTTCTCTTGACCAGCTATTCCGGTCTTGGCTTAAGAGTGCATGGCTTCAAATTTGGATATATAAGTGCATCTCTCACAAGTCTGAGTGTTGGTAGGTAAGAGGAGAGGGTTGTCTGTGTACATGAGGCAGTTGCTGCACTGCCTCAGAATGCCTAACCTCACCAGGTTAATAGGAGAAAGCACAGGGAACTGACCTTTAGACATGCCAGGAGGGATGGCCATTATTACTAAGTACAGGAGCTGTTTCCTTATATATTCCTTTTACAGGAAAAATGTCACTCAAGGTGTCTGAGTCTGTACAGAGTACTGCCAAACACTTGAGGGAAAAATAATACATTGACCCTGAAAATTTAAGGGTGAAGTATTTAGGCAGATATTTTGAAGTTAGAAAGAAATCAAGCAGTACTTACTGAAAAATAAAGAATTACCTTGTCAAGACTGATGAAAAGAGGGGAGTCGCATGAATGGCTACTACTAATGTTTATCTCAGCACAGGTTCACTCTGTTGGGATACAACACTTCTTTGCTTCTTCTCTCACCATTAGCGAAATGTTAGCACTAATTCAAAGAAAAGAAGCAGGGCACAGCCTGTTTGGTGATCCAAAGTCTTGTCCCAGAGGATGCAAGGGTCTGGAGGCTTGTAGCCTTTTTCTGGTAGATGCCTCAAATAGCAACAAGACCAATCAGGTATGTTAAGTACAGACACTCACTCTCCAACCAGAAAGAGTCAGGAATCAATGCACTTTGCTCCTACTCACCAGGATCAGAATATAAGCACAGATTCCAAGCTGTCACCTATAAAGCAGTTATTAAGTTTTCTGGTGATCAGCAGTCTTCAGGAAATAATGCAACTGCACTCCTTCTATCACCTGGAGAAAACAGAAGCACTATCCCCAATATGACTACTGAGAGAGAGAATGTGGGCTTTCCAAAAACTGGTGGTTTTGCAATAGATGTTTAAAGATAAGATGAAATAAATGATTTACCCTAAACACTGCAGTGTGCACTAGAGGAGTTAGATGTGAAAGTAGGTAACTTAAGTTTTACCTGTCTAAAAAGTTAAGTTTT
Source organism: Protopterus annectens (assembly GCF_019279795.1). Taxonomy (NCBI): domain Eukaryota; kingdom Metazoa; phylum Chordata; order Ceratodontiformes; family Protopteridae; genus Protopterus; species Protopterus annectens. The sequence continues at coordinate 646,048,718 of NC_056727.1, read as the reverse complement.
AGTGAAGAGTCACTATTTTTAAAACAGCAAGATAGAGTGAAATAGATTATAATATTGCAAATGTAGGTAGTGACAATGATATGTCACTTGATGTAGGTAGTGACAATATATAACTTGATGTAAGCAGTGAAAATGATATGTTACTTAATGCAGGTAGTGACAATGATATGTTACCTGATGCAAGTAGTGACAATGATATGTTACTTGATGCATGTAGTGACAATGATTTGTTACTTGATGTAGGTAGTGACAATGATATGTTACTTGATGTAGGTAGTGACAATATGTTACTTGATGTAGGTAGTGACAATGATATGTTACTTGATGTAAGTAGTGACAATATGTTACTTGATGTAGATAGAGACAAAATGTTAGTTGTAAGTAGTGACAATGATATGATACTTGATATAGGTAGTGACAATGATATGTTACTTGATGTAAGTAGTGACAATATTTTACTTGATGTAGGTAGAGACAATGATATGTTACTTGATGTAGGTAGAGACAATGATATGTTACTTGAAGTAAGTAGTGACAATGATATATGTTACTTGATGTAGGTAGTGAAAATATGTTACTTAATGTAAGTAGTGACAATGATATATTACTTGATGTCGGTAGTGACAATGATATGTTACATGTAAGTAGTGACAATGATATGTTAATTGATGCAGGTAGTGACAAGGATATGTTACTTGATGTAGGTAGTGACAATATGTTACTTGATGTAAGTAGTGACAATGATATTTTACTTGATGTAGGTAGTGACAATATGTTTCTTGATGTAAGTAGTGACAATGATATGTTACTTGATGTAGGTAGTGACAAAGATATGTTACTTAATGTAAGTAGTGACAATGATATGTTACTTGATGAAGGTAGTGACGATGATATGTTACTTGATTTAAGTAGTGACAATATGTTACTTGATGTAGGCAGTGACAATGATATGTTAATTGACGTAGGTAGTGACAATGATATGTTACTTAATGTAAGTAGTGACAATGATATGTTACTTGATGTAGGTAGTGACGATGATATGTTACTTGATGTAAGTAGTGACGATATGTTACTTGATGTAAGAAGTGACAATGATATGTTGCTTGATGTAGGTAGTGAAAATATGTTGCTTAATGTAAGTAGTGACAATGATATATTACTTGATGTTGGTAGTGACAATGATATGTTACTTGTAAGTAGTGACAATGATATGTTAATTGATGTAGGTAGTGATGATGATATGTTACTTGATGTAAGTAGTGACGATATGTTACTTGATGTAAGTGGTGACAATGATATGTTTCTTGATGTAAGTAGTGACGATATGTTACTTGATGTAGGTAGTGATAATATGTAACTTGTAAGAAGTGATGATGATATGTTACTTGATGTAGGTAGTGACAATTTGTTACTTGATGTAGGTAGTGACAATGATATGTTGCTTGATGTAGGTAGTGAAAATATGTTGCTTAATGTAAGTAGTGACAATGATATATTACTTGATGTTGGTAGTGACAATGATATGTTACTTGTAAGTAGTGACAATGATATGTTAATTGATGTAGGTAGTGATGATGATATGTTACTTGATGTAAGTGGTGACAATGATATGTTTCTTGATGTAAGTAGTGACAATATGTTACTTAATGTAGGTAGTGATGATATGTAACTTGTAAGAAGTGACGATGATATGTTGCTTGATGTAGATAGTGACAATTTGTTACTTGATGTAGGTAGTGACAATGATATGTTAATTGATGTAGGTAGTGACAATGATGTTACTTGATGTAGGTAGTGACAATATGTTAGTTGATGTAAGTAGTGACTATGACATGTTACTGGATGTAGGTAGTGACAATGTTATGCTACTTGATGTAAGTAGTGACAATGATATGTTACTTGATGTAAGTAGTGACAATGACAGGTTACTTGATGTAGGTCATGACAATGATATGTTACTTGATGTAGGTAGGGACAATATGTTACTTGATGTAAGTAGTGACAATGATATGTTACTTGTAAGTAGTGACAATGATATGTTACTTGATGTAGGTAGTGACAATATGTTACTTGATGTAAGTAGTGACAATGATATGTTACTTGTAAGTAGTGACAATGATATGTTATTTGAAGTAGGTTGTGACAATGTTATGTTACTTGATGGAAGTAGTGACAATCATATGTTATTTGATGTAAGTAGTGACAATGATATATTACTTGATGTAGGTAGTGACAATTATATGTTACTTGATGTAAGTAGTGACAATATGTTACTTGATGTAAGTAGTGATAATGATATGTTACTTGATGTAGGTAGTGACAATATGTTAGTTGATGTAAGTAGTGACAATGACATGTTACTGGGTGTAGGTAGTGACAATGTTATGCTACTTGATGTAAGTAGTGACAATGATATGTTACTTGATGTAAGTAGTGACAATGACAGGTTACTTGATGTAGGTCATGACAATGATATGTTACTTGATGTAGGTAGGGGCAATATGTTACTTGATGTAAATAGTGACAATGATATGTTACTTGTAAGTAGTGACAATGATATGTTACTTGATGTAGGTAGTGACAATATGTTACTTGATGTAAGTAGTGACAATGATATGTTACTTGTAAGTAGTGACAATTATATGTTATTTGAAGTAGGTTGTGACAATGGTATGTTACTTGATGGAAGTAGTGACAATCATATGTTATTTGATGTAAGTAGTGACAATGATATGTTACTTGATGTAGGTAGTGACGATGATATGTTACTTGATGTAAGTAGTGACAATGATATGTTACTTGATGTAGATAGTGACAATGATATGTTACTTGATGTAAGTAGTGACAATATGTTACTTGATGTAAGTAGTGATAATGATATGTTACTTGATGTAGGTAGTGACAATGATATGTTACTTGATGTAAGTAGTGACGATGATATGTTACTTGATGTAAGTAGTGACAATGACAGGTTACTTGATGTAGGTCATGACAATGATATGTTACTTGATGTAGGTAGGGACAATATGTTACTTGATGTAAGTAGTTACAATGAGATGTTACTTGTAGGTAGTGACAATGATATGTTACTTGATGTAAGTAGTGACGATGATATGTTACTTGATGTAAGTAGTGACAATGACAGGTTACTTGATGTAGGTCATGACAATGATATGTTACTTGATGTAGGTAGGGACAATATGTTACTTGATGTAAGTAGTGACAATGAGATGTTACTTGTAGGTAGTGACAATGATATGTTACTTGATGTAGATAGTGACAATGATATGTTACTTGATGTAAGTAGTGACAATATGTTAGTTGATGTAAGTAGTGATAATGATATGTTACTTGATGTAGGTAGTGACAATGATATGTTACTTGATGTAGGTCATGACAATGATATGTTACTTGATGTAGGTAGGGACAATATGTTACTTGATGTAAGTAGTGACAATGAGATGTTACTTGTAAGTAGTGACAATGATATGTTACTTGATGTAGGTAGTGACAATATGTTACTTGATGTAAGTAGTGACAATGATATGTTATTTGAAGAAGTTGTGACAATGTTATGTTACTTGATGGAAGTAGTGACAATCATATGTTATTTGATGTAAGTAGTGACAATGATATGTTACTTGATGTAGGTAGTGACAATAATATGTTACTTGATGTAAGTAGTGACAATATGTTACTTGATGTAAGCAGTGATAATGATATGTTACTTGATGTAGGTAGTGACAATGATGTGTTACTTGATGTAAGTAGTGACAATATGCTACTTGATGTAAGTAGTGATAATGATATGTTACTTGATGTAGGTAGTGACAATATGTTAGTTGATGTAAGTAGTGACAATGACATGTTACTGGATGTAGGTAGTGACAATGTTATGCTACTTGATGTAAGTAGTGACAATGATATGTTACTTGATGTAAGTAGTGACAATGACAGGTAACTTGATGTAGGTCATTACAATGATATGTTACTTGATGTAGGTAGGGACAATATGTTACTTGATGTAAGTAGTGGCAATGATATGTTACTTGTAAGTAGTGACAATGATATGTTACTTGATGTAAGTAGTGACAATGATATGTTACTTGGAAGTAGTGGCAATGATATGTTATTTGAAGTAGGTTGTGACAATGTTATGTTACTTGATGGAAGTAGTGACAATCATATGTTATTTGATGTAAGTAGTGACAATGATATATTACTTGATGTAGGTAGTGACAATGATATGTTACTTGATGTAGATAGTGACAATATGTTACTTGATGTAGGCAGTGACAATGATATGTTACTTGATGAAGGTGGTGACAATATGTTACTTGATGTAGGTAGTGACAATGATATGTTACTTGATGTAAGTAGTGACAAGGATATGTTACTTGATGTAAGTAGTGACATTATGTTGCTTGATGTAGGTAGTGACAATGATATGTTACTTGATGTAGGTAGTGACAATAATATGTTACTTGATGTAGGTAGTGCAATATGTTACTTGATGTAGGTGGTGACAATGATATGTTACTTGATGTAGGTTTTGACAATATGTTACTTGATGTATGTAGTGACAATAGGTTCATAGGTAGGTACTAGGCTATTGGCCCTGGAGCCTATACAAGCCCAGCCAAAAAGGTACTTTGGCTTTTATCACCCAAGAAAATTATTTTCCTGTGCCACTGTCGAGCAGAGCCACAGTGGTTTTCCCTGGGGTGAATTTCCTATTTCCCATCCAATCATCAAGATTTTTCTTGAAGAGTGCTAATGAGGAGCTTTGTTTGATATAGATAGGTAGTTTATTCCAGAGTATGGGAAGTCTATGGGACAGGAATCTATCCCTCGGGCATGTTCTGTTTATTGTGGTGACAAGGTTTAGGTCCCTAGAGCATGTAGCAATGATATGTTACTTGATGTAGGTAGTGACAATATGTTACTTGATGTAGGTAGTGAGAATGATATGTCAGTTGAAAGCAGTGACAGTATGTTACTTGATGTAGATGGTGATAATGATATGTTACTTGATGTAGGTAGTGACAATATGTTACTTGATGTAGGCAGTGACAATATGTTACTTGATGTAGGTAGTGACAATGATATGTTACTTTATGTAGGTAGTGACAATGATATGTTACTTGTAGGTAGTGACAATATGTTACTTGATGTAGGTAGTGACAATGATATGTTACTTGTAGGTAGTGACAATATGTTACTTGATGTAGTAGTGACAATGATATGTTACTTGTAGGTAGTGACAATATGTTACTTGATGTAGGTAGTGACAATGATATGTTACTTGATGTAGATAGTGACAATGATATGTTACTTGATGTAGGTAGTGACAATATGTTACTTGAAGTAAGTAGTGACAATGATATGTTGCTTGATATAGGTAGTAACAATAATATGTTACTTGATGTTGGTAGTGACAATGATATGTTACTTGTAGGTAGTGACAATATGTTACTTGATGTAGGTAGTGACAATGATATGTTACTTAATGTAGATAGTAAAAAGGATATGTTACTTGATGTAGGTAGTGATAATGATATGTTACTTGATGGTCAGTAATGTCCATACCCTAAGTTTGTAGATGTCACATGCTGTTACTGAGGTTATGGTTGTCCAGGTGTTCTAATATGTTGTATTTCATTGCTCATCTTATTTGCATATATTTTAAGTTTACCCCTGCTTGTTCTTCTTGCTATATATTGATAAATAAATATTTGTTATTTGGAGAATATAAACATGACACATTACTTGCACATAAATGTCAGTTACAGTTAAGAGTAAATATCACATTGACACCTCAGCATAATTGTGTGAGGCACAAATATGAATTATGGTTGATGGAAGTAAGGATGTTTTTTCAGACTGCTTGATACTGTGTTAAGGCACATGTCAACTGGTTTACACCACAGCCTCCATTCCAAATGTAATGCTGTCGGTGTCACTGTGAGCTTGCAATGTAGCAGGTGTTTTGGAATGTGTAAACATGTCAGTTTTTCATGCCAGTGTCATGGCATCCTCGTCTTGATATTGTTTGGTATATATGTGTGCTTGTTGTGCATGTGTGTTTTGTATGCATACTAATGTCTGGTTTAATCTTGAGCATAATTTGTATATTGCCTGCCTTGTAATGCACTGGAGTAACCTAAAGACACTGTAATATGGACATGGTTTCCTACACAAGGCCTTCTATTGATATAATCAAAACATATTGATAATAGAACATTGGAATGTTGCAAGATCATGACTGTATAACTGCTACCCTCAATTATTTTTATTATATAAAGTATAAATATACCTTATTGGGTGCATTGCCTAACAATTATATTTTAATGACGCCTGTAATGTATTGTGATATACCTTGAGAAGACATATCACAGTTACAGTGTCATACGCTTTGACTATTACTATCTTTGCCATTATTTAGGTGCACATCTAGCTGTGCTTTATGACAGACATCCTTTCCATATGAATTTGCTATACGTTAAGCATTTCTTTTACATTGTTATCGATTGAAAATATGCTTTTCATTGCATATGGTGTTATAGTTGCATCATGTCATACATTACTGCAATGTGACATAATGAAAAGTTTCCAAATGAAGATTATGTAGATTATGTCAGTTTGGATATGTTATGTGCATATCGTAGCAATTGGAAACACTTATTATGTATGTATTTTTTCTTCTGTGTTTAATCTTAATAAAAGTGTAGGACCCATGACAGCTCTCCTATTGGATGATATAGATGACAATGTGCCAGACCACTGCCAGGTATCTCAGACCCTGAGGACCAGGATTATGATGGGGACGATGATGATGATGAGAGACTGGCACCTGCACATGCCATTGTTCTTTCTGCTCACCATAGAAAATGTCTGCCACCACCACCACCAAATGGAAAAGGGAAATGATTTACAGGACCAGATCTGAGAGGTGATAGACATCTTGAGGGTTCTGGTGGGGAATTTTTTCCAGAACATGGTTTGAGCAATATGTGATTCCTGGGAAATCACACATAAGATCATTCATGATGTTTGACCACATCAGGGAGGCCCCTCAGGACCATAAGTATTGTATGTGTGTTCCAGTTATGCAATGTAATGCTGCCACCGTTGTGTTTGCAATATCACAAAATGTACTGTATAGGCACATTTGTGAAGGTGTAGCATATTGCTGTCTTGCTTAACTGATAAACATTCCAACATACGTTGCAGAGATCATGTGATCGGTGGCATTATGTTGCACCTGCACTATGACATACATTACCACATAACACATGTGGTAATCAATTCGATGTACATGACATGCCATACTTAATACATACATTAATCTACATGGGCAGGGTTGCTACTCCTTATGTGTGTGTGTCTGTGTTTGTGTGTGTGTGTGTGTGTGTGTGTGTGTGTGTGTGTGTGTGTGTGTGTGTGTGTGTGTGTGTGTGTGTTCTCCAGTGCATGCAGTGTAGCATATTATTGCTATGTCCAGTACAGTGTGGACCTGTATGTGACAGGTATGACTGTTGCAATTACCATGGCACACGTAAGACACAGTTGTTCGGGATGTATTATTCCCCTGTAAAAGTTTGTGGGATGACAGCAACTCATAAAGTATATTATTCACATGTTTCACATATAACACAGTGAGATTGGTCTGTTTTATTTATTTGCACATGTCTGTGTATATGCACTGCACCCATTTCTATATTGGTTGTAGTTGTTTTATATCCATTCACCAACATGACAGATCCTTACCTATGTGATTTCTGTACCATTTTTGTGTCATGCTGTCACATTGGCACAATGGCTTTGTGTGTGGCATGTACTGGCAAATATTGTGCCATGTTATATCAAATAACGGTGACTGTTACGTATGAGTAGGTATCCTTCACATACTGTACACTGTTCATACATACTGTACATACATATTCACTGTTCCATTAGAATATATACAGTGGAGTTGATATTTTATTAAGCATCATTCCTGAATGCCTTGTTTATCCTTATCTATTAGATTACAAAAAGCATAAACAGATTTGCATACATGCCCATGTTTATGCACTTGGAGTACACATGCAATGATTTACATAAATGCACATGTGTACACACATCTTATGATCAACACACAAATGCCTTTGTAATTTAGGACTGTATACATAAACTGTCCTTTAATCAGTCATACACATGGATAATGTTATATATATATATATATATATATATATATATATATATATATATATATATATATATATATATATATATATATATATATATATATATATATATATATACACACATATACATACATATATCTGTATGTATATATATATATATATATATATATATATATATATATATATATATATATATATATATATATATATATATATATATATATATATATATATGTGTTGTGTGTGTGTGTGTGTGTGTGTGTGTGTGTGTGTGTGTGTGTGTGTGTGTGTGTGTGTGTGTGTGTGTGTGTGCATGTGATATGGAATATTATTTTGTGTACCTATGGCTCTTGCAGTATAACATTTGCACATTACTGCGTGCATGTCATTTGTATATAGACATGTTAAGAGACTTCAGCAATGCAGTCTGCCCATGTAATGCATGCTTGTTATTTGCTTCAATGTAGCTTTGGTGGACTTCCAGACCACTTTATGTGGAAAACACGTCCATGTGCAATGTGTCCCCTTAGATAAAGTTACCTTGCTTTACATAGCTGACATTTCCTGCTTGATGTGGGCCTGTGTTGTCCATCTCCCTTCCCGTTGTAGTTTTGTCATATATGTTGCACCTATGCATGGCATACATTAACCTTCCTCTCCATACTCATCATTGTCATGTACTTGCACTGGTACAATACTGCCTTGTGCCAGTGTTTTGGGCATTATGCACATACAAGGCACATGTGCACAAGGCTTCGGCAAGGGCTTGATTCCATCACTTTTCCTGTTTTATTTTTACTTATTTATTTATTGACATTTGTTAACCGGGTTAGTCCAGCTGGGCCAGGAGCCCATTTTCAGTGGAGACCCGAGGAGAAAAGCTCCAGTTACAGAAAGTTTAAGTACAAATAACAATTTAGTTTACAATTAAAAACAATCATTATTAGCAAACACTACAAGTACTCATAAGTTCTGTACTGCAAAGAAAAACAGAAATTATTTTTTTTTGTCTATCTGCTGTATAACTGATGTGGTAAGGTGTATAGCAAGTTCATGAAAGGGGTGGAAGGGATATCTAGAGGTGTAATGAGATGTTAGAGAAATATATGTGGGAGATAATATACTGAGAGGATTGTATGAGATTGTGGTAGAAAGTAATAATACTGGAGTGGTAAAAAAGTATGCTGTGAATTTGTATTGAAATGAGTAGTACAGAGTAGTATTGGAGTTAGGTAGGGTCATGGCAAGTACAGGTTTTACTTCTATAAACTGTAGTTTGAGTTCTTTCTTAAATTGTATAGGGTGTGTAATGGAGCGTAAGTGGGATGGGAGGTTATTCCATGCCTGGGATAGGATGGATTTATATAGTAGTCTGCCGATAGTTTTTTTAGGTTGGTAGATGTCAAGGAGTTGTTGGTTAGAAGTACGAAGTGTGCGAGTTGGTGTGTAGATGGATATCAAGGAGGACAGGACAGGGCAGAAGGATGGTTTATAAAGTATAAAGTGAATAATTTGTAAGTGAGATAGAAGAAGTTGTTGAGGGAGTTCTAGCCATTGTAGTGAGTTGAGTGCGAAGCAGTGGTGTGAGTTATGTAGGGAGTGTATGATGAACCTTGCTATTTTGTGGTAGGTTTGTTGGAGTTTGGCCAGGGTAGTGGTTTGAATATTAGTTAGTACTGGGGTAGCGTAGAGAATGGAGGGGAGAAGAAGAGCCTGAGCTAGGGACAGTCTGGCATCATAGGTCAGAAATCTATGGTTTTGGTAGAGCATACCCAGCTTTTGGTGATTCTTTTTTATACTTTGAAGGATGTGTAGGTTAAATTTAAGTTCATCATTAATGATGGCTCCTAGAAGCTTTGTGTGGGAGTCAAGTTGTATGGTGGTGTTATTGGATGATGAGATGAGAAAAGTAGATTTCAGGTGAGAGAGAGTCTGTGGGAGGAATAACAGGAGTTTGGTTTTATTGGGGTTTAGGATGAGTAGATTATCAGCTAGCCATTTTTCAACAGATAGAAAGGTGCCCTGGGTGAGTGAGTGAAGGTCAGAAATATTGTTGGAAGTTCAGATGAGAGTTGAATCATCAGTGCATTGGACTAGTACAGATGGATTGCAGGAGGTATGTAGCACATTTGTAAAGATGTTGAATAGGAGGGGTCCCAAGATGGAGCCTTGAGGCACCCCAGTAGTTACTGGGAGGTAGGGTGAGCAAGAGGAGAGCCAAAGAACAGATTTCTGTCTATCAGAAAGATAACTAGAGAAGAAGGTCAGGGTGGAGGAAGCTAGATTGAGGCTAGAAAGTTTAGTCAGAAGTACAGGGTGAGAGACAGTGTCGAAGGCTTTTGAGAGGTCGAGGAAAAGGCTGGATACTAGGAGGTTTTTGTTACAGGCTTCAGCTATTCTATGTGTAAATGACAGGATGGCTGTAGAGGTGCTGTGGATAGGGTGGAAGCCATGCTGGGAGGGAGTGAAGAGGTTATGTTGGAGGAGATAGTTTAAGAGTTGTGAGTGTAAACATTTTTCCATAAGTTTGGAGAGAGGATGGCAATTAGACAAATGTTTGATGGGTCTGTTGAGTTCCCTCCTTTATGCAAGAGGATAGTGAATAAGGATTTCCAAGTGTCTGGTACTGTAGCTTCCTGGATAGATACTGGATAGGCTATGGATTCTGCAGCTAATTTGAGGAAAGTGGGTAGAAGGTTGTCCAAGGAGGGAGAGCAAGGTTCAGAAGGAGTGATTTTATATATGAGGTTGGAACTGGTTTGAAGGAGAAAAGATTACGGTTTTGTGGCTTGTGAGGGATACAGGTGGAGTTTGTGTTGCAATTTGAGGATGCAAGTTTCTGGACAGTGTCGATGAAGTGTCTATTGAGAAGGGCAGCAGTTTCTAGAGGGCTGTTATTTGGGTAAGGGGAGGGATTTGAAGGGGACCCGGGATTGAGAATTTTCTTTAAGGTGGACCAGAATTTCTGTGGATTGGTTTTGCAGTTATTTTGGGGAGAGTTATAGTATGATTTTTTTTCTTTACAGACATGTCTTTTGACAAGATTCCGAAGTTCTTTGTACTTGTGAAATAGGGAAGGTTGTTTAGTCATAGTGCAGGCTTTCCAAGTATTGTCACAGTTATGCATGAGCTATATAGTTTCTTTAGAAAGCCAAGGGGCAAAGTTAGAATTGATTCTAATACACCTTGTAGGGACTACAGAGTTGAGCATATCTAGAAATATGCTATTAAATTTGTGAACAGCATCATTCAGCGGAATTTGTTTAATGATGGACCAGTCAGTGGTAGAGAAGATAGAGTTGAATTGGGTAGTATTAAAGTTATATAATTTATGACAGTCTCTATAAGAGTGAGGTTTGTCTGCCTGGAAAGTGTGTCATAGTATGCCAGTAGAAAGATGGTAACTCAAAGAGTTTGGTAAGGTAGTTGGTCTGTGGTAAAGGTTGGGTGAGTTAGTGAGAATCCATTCAATGGTTGAAGTGGAAAAGATGTTATTGTGTAGGTGGGTAGAGGATGCTATCAGTTGGTGGAATCCATAGAGGTTGATACAGAGCTGTGGGGATTTAGTGGAAAGTTTGGTCCAGTCTATGTTAACATCGCCTAAGATGACAGTTTCATAGGGTATGTTGTGAGAGAACCAAGAGAGGATAGATTCTAGGATTGGAATATTATTATTAGGGGGAATATAAATGGAGGCAATGACAAATATCTTATGGGGGTTAAGATGGCAGTTGAGGATGATAAGTTCAGCTTGGTGGAAATCAGGAGTAGGTGAGGTGATGGTGGAGAGGTTAAGGCTATTGAAATGGAGGATGGCAACACCCCCACCCTTTTTGTTGTGTCTTTCACAGTGGTAGATGTAACCAGGTTATAGTATTTCTTTGTTAGTTATGTGGGGTTTTAGCCATGTTTCAGTTAAGGCTAGGATATGAAGGGTGGTTTGAGCTATCCAAGCATGTAGCTCAGTGATTTTGTTAATGAGGCTTCGTATATTTAGGGCATAGATAGAAAGGTGTTTGCGCTGTAAGGTTTGATTTGAGGGAGGTTGATGGGGTAGTGGGGGATGGGGTGATGTAGGGGTGGAGGAGCTGTTGGTAGGTGTAAGGTTATAGGCAGGGAGGGTAGGCCTGGATTAGGGTGTATATCACCAGTGAGTAGTATGCTGCTGGGATCTGAGGTAGGGTGTGTTACTGAGAAAATGTGGTGGTGGAGTTTAGGCCTGGATTTTTAGGAGACGGGGTAGCTGTCATGTATAATGAGTTTATGATAGCAGTAAAAGGTGAGGTTGAAGAGAGATGGGGAGATTAAGATGGGCAGGATGGAGGGGAAGGTTTGACAGTACATGCAGTAGGAGAGTACAGCAAAGGTGGGGAAAGGTTTGCATGATAGGAGATTAGTTTTGCGAGTAGGGTTAGGATTGGTAATGAGAGGTATAGAAGTAGCATGTTAAGTTAGGATTTGAGTGTAGGAGGGATTATGAGATTAAAGACTGGCTGGGTATGGAGGAAGTAAACTAAGTAGTGATGGTATAAGAGGTGGGAAATGTGAGGAGGAAGGTGAATAGATAGTAGTTAGATAATGTCAGGAAGGGGAGGGATTAGAGATAGGCAGGAAGTGGAGTGTGGATGATTGATATGGACAGGAACGGGAGGGTCTGGATAATATAGATGAAATTGATGTGGGAGTGGGAATGAGGGTAGGGTAGGGGAGCAAAGTGAGCATAGCGAACAGAGTGGTGTACACCAGCAGGAGCTTCAGAACCCAAGAAAAGGAGAGCTTGTAAGTTAAGTGTAAGAGGAGCCAGGAGTTAATGGGATTAGAAAAGCAGGTTCAGTGAAGAGAGACTGAAGCAGGATAGAATGTAAAGAAAATATAGCAGCAAGGAAAAAGTAGCAACGGTCAGGAGGATAAAGTAGTGCAGAATGGCAGGCTAAGGAGGGATGTAGATAGAGATAGGAGCATAGAAGATAGGGCCCTAAGAGCAAGAGTTAATTGTGGAAGACAGGAGAGTTGAAAAACAACAGAATAGGTAGAAGACAGAATACTAGGGAGTGACCTGGTGATGTGCAGGAGGCAGTAACCAAGGGAAAAACATGGAATGCAAAAGCAGTATTGGTAAGATACAAAAATAGGAAACATTAATAGGACATACTCTCAGAAATGGCACTCAAAACATTAGAGGGAGGCAGTCTTCAATTGGGTCTTGGGTTCAGGTAGTTTCCAGCAGGGTAGGACAGTGATCTTGTGTAGGGAGTCTGTCCTAACCTATAAAAAAAGGAAAGAGAGAGTTGAGGGACTATGAAAAATAGAGAGTGAAGACTGGAAGGAGATAGTGTGTGTAAGAAGGGGGCATAAGTATGGGAGTGAGTGGAATGTAAAAAGTGGGTGCTGTCTGGGAGAAAAAAAGAGGTGGAGTGGTAGGTGCTGTATGGGTGTAAGGTAAATGCAGCAGAGGGGACTACTAAGAACTTAGATGGCACTATGGTCTAAGTAACAAAGGAGATCCTCTGACAAGGTGGGGAGAAAACAGAGAATAAAATGACTGGAATAAAGTGACTGTAGGTTGGAGTGTGGGGCTGTTTGAGATGAGTGGGTAGCATGCAAGTGAGGCCTAGGTATAGTACAGATTAGCAGGAGAAATATGTAAGGGAGACATTTGAACAGCAGTATTACATAAGAACATTTAAATGCAGTTCAAAAAGTGCAATCTATAAGCCATTCAAAAATAAACAGTGGTGCAATACAAATGGGCTATAAGCTTAACACATTACACTGAGTAGCAGTCCTAAACAAACAACACAGTTCAGTATTAGGTCTAGAGGTTACATGCAGTTTAAGAGATGTAGTATGAAATAGGAAAAAAATAACATTTGTTCAAGTTAAAGAGGCTATTTATGTAGACAGACCTTGGAGCAGCAGTTCCTTAATAACATTGCAGCTACATTCTGAGAATAGAAGCAATAGTAACACATATGTGTATATGTTCAGCCAAAAACAACGCTATGTAAAGCTATTCAGTTGCAATGATAGGTAATAAACACATATAATGCTATCTAGCTCTAATTAGCAAGTGAAATGGTGAAAAAAACAGTGATGCAACAAGGTAGTGTAGTATTCCGTTCTAAATGCAGAAAAACTAGCGTTTACTTGTGTTTTAAGTGTTACCCAGGAATTTGTTTTCTTCATTAATATGCACAATCTGGTATTCCTTATCTGGCATTATTCATACATTTCTTACCATTTAAGTGATATTCCATGTATTGGTGTGTGTGTATGTGTAGTGACACTTCTTTATGATCAGATTGTATTAATCCTTTGTAGGTCACACATACATGACAACAAATCTGCGTTACCTCTGACATGACATATGTCTTTGACATATGTATTTCATTTCACTTATGTTCAGGTTGTGTACACTTATTTGTGTATTAGACACATTCTTGTTTTGCTACATTACTACTGTTTGTCACTAAGCTTGATTGCTTGCCTTTCACATGCAGTGTTGGAGGTTCTAGTCTATTCTTTGTTTGTTTTCTCCTATTTTTCCTTGGCTGGATTTGCTCATCCATGCTGTTAGTTTCAAAGGTTTATAGTTGAATACTAGACTTAACTGCCCTGAATGGCCATTTTAAACCTGGTCTATAATCCAAGGTCAAAATCAAACCCTGCACCTAATGTCTACGATGTGAAAGCTATTATGCCAAATCCACCAGCAAAGTATTTGTAAATTGGATTAGAACCCTACATCACCTGTTTTATTTCTTTTAGCTCACTTCACTTACACCTTCTGCCATAGAGAAAGTTAAGTGCTTAGCTTACACTTGCACTGTTGACAGACTACTTGATTTGATTTAATAACTACTGTGTACTTGAATCCCCATTTATTTCCCTGTAACATACACCTACCATCAGTCATACTCATTCAGGTATGACCGTCACACAGTTTGCAAAATCTCAGCACTGAATAGTGCATAATTACATACGTAGTTTTGCATTGCACCACGGCTGGTATGCATCCTACCCTTTTTGTCCATTTTCCTTCATCCATGTGCAGAGTCTGATGCTGTGTGTGCACTTTACGTCTCCTTTATGTTTATTTCCATCCTTTGTCTGTCATGTATTGTGATATTTGTTAT
This sequence comes from Protopterus annectens, assembly GCF_019279795.1. Taxonomy (NCBI): domain Eukaryota; kingdom Metazoa; phylum Chordata; order Ceratodontiformes; family Protopteridae; genus Protopterus; species Protopterus annectens. Next base: position 646,033,393 of record NC_056727.1, on the reverse strand, counting down.
ATGTTTAGACCTGCTGTTTTGCCCTTCTCCTCCTCTTTACCTGTCTTTTGTCTTTCTATTCCTTGTATACTCAAAAAAAAAAAAAAAAAGAAACTGGGGACTATTCCTACTACAAAAAAAAAAATAATAATAATACCCATGCTCCTCTGCCTGTCCCTCAGATATTCCTATTTATCATACTTCTTGTGTGTCCCTCTTCTTCACCATCATCCCAAATCTGCTTCTCCATCTGCCTATTTCCCTGAGTGTGTGCATTGCTTGTGATTCATACATGTGTCCCGCAGCCATTGTTAGCTACTTTTAGCCATGGTGACGTGGTTGTGATTGCCCCTCTCATTAATTATTTTTCTATTTGAAATTTTACAAACTCTGTCAGATTTCATATATCCTGACAAATGTATTCATATACATCTGTATACAAATTAGAATGAAATCCATAATTGTTTGTATCTGTCACTTTCTGAACAGATTTTTGCAGATTTATATTCCTTCAGTAATTTTCTGTTAATTGCATTGAACTTGCATGATTTACACATGTGCACTGGTAATGCACTTCCTGTTGTATGAAACACCTTTCTTGGCATACATATTTGACATGACTGTTTTAGAGTGTACAGGCATTGCTGGATAAATCTGTTTTGCGCTGTTATTCTATGTACACTGAGGCATATTTGCATATTACTTTATCCACATCTTTAACTTTGTGACTTTAATCATTTATGACATTGGTCAGCTGAGGTCAGACAAATAGGCTTCACTCAACAGGGTTTGCTCAGTTTAAGTGCTTCCAAATAAAATATGTAATTTTCTAGGTGAAGCTACTTAATATGCACTTAAATAATGTTAAGAATATAAGGTTGTGATTCATCCTAACAAGTTGCTTTTTAGCAAACTGTAATTGAGAAGATCAGTAAAATGAAAGTAAACCCATCTAAAATATATTTTTATGTGCAGGTGAGGTCCCCACAACCTCTATACAGAAGGCTTTGCATTTTACCACCTTGCTTATTATAGCTAGTTATAAGGTTGGAAAACCTCAGAGCAAATGATAAAACCTATTGACAGGTCCCAGTTCACAATAAAGGTCTTGTTGTATCAAGCTTTGTTAAAAAATAGTTGATTGGACAATCTACTGCCAAACGTCAGCTGCACATTTTTAAGCACTAAAAGGCACTTAAGAGTTTGCTTTGTAAGTGTCTGACCACTCAATCAGGGATGTATATGTCACTTGGCAATGTCTCCCAAAAACTGAACATAAGGACTTACATGTATAAAACAGTGATCACAACATGGCAAATGGGCAGGATGCCATACACCTGCATGACAGAGGGTTTACTCACATTTGCCTTGCACCTTATTGTAAACACTTCCAAAGCTGCTATTATTCAGAGAAAATGTAGACCCCTAGGACAAGATTTCACAAGGATTTGTGTGCGGGTAGCATGCCACACCAAGCAGTTATCTATGCCCATGTCAAAAAGATAGGGTTCTGCCAGTCCCGCTTACTGTAGACTAATGGGTGTTGCCAGAGTCCTGTTCCCAGTTACAAAAGGAGGCTTGGACTCGTTTCAGTGAAATAAATTGGCATTGCACTTTGGCAAGGTTGGGCACTTTTTTTAATTTTACCAAGTCTTTTGGATTTCTAATACCATGATGGGAATGGACCCCATTACTAAGTCCAAGTATGATTAAAGTTCATGAAATTAGCATTGTTTCAATCTTAGATGTTAGCTAGAAGTGCTCCTCATAGCACCCGCAATGTGCCCAGTAATGACTCCTTCTGCAATTCATATGGAGTTACATGTACTGGTAACATATCTAAGTACGCTTGTAAATTCTTTTTTATAAGACTCATTGCTCCTACTACTATCAGAACTGTCTGGGTATCCTTGTTTTACATTGCACTCATTTTTGCCCACAAATCCTAGTATTTAATTGCTTTGTCTCTGTACTTAAGACAATGTAGTCACTGCATGCAGCAGTTTCAATGATCAATGCTACTTTTGTCTTCTTTTCATGGACTACTATATCTGGTTTTCTCGCAACTGTTTTTTGAACTGTTGGTAATGGGTGATTCCATGTGATATAAACTTCATCATTTTCTATAATATTTTGTAGCCTATATCTCCAATGTTTTTCAGCTACTTCAATATTATAATGTTTGCACAATCCCCAGTGCAACAGTCTTGTCACATTATTATGCCTTTCAGTATACAGTCCTTCAGCCATTAGTATATCACAACCAGCAAATAGATATGCAATAATTTCCAATTCTGTTTTACAAAACTGTTCACCTACATGTTCAATGGACTTTGTAAACCAACGTGTATGTAGTCTACTATCTTGGGCCACAAATATTAACCTTTCATCTTTTGGTTTAAATTCACCTCTCCTTAGCCATTTCTGTGTTTGAGCCTGATCGACATGAAGTTGTTCCAAGAGTTTTCTATACCTGCAACTATATTTATGCATTTTCCACATTTCTTGCCTTCTCATCTGATCCTTCACCTTATATTCTTTTTTTTTTTTGTTTTTTTTTTTTTTTGCTTTTTGGCACATTCAGTTGCTGTCTGGTTTGATTTCCATTCCTGTTGAAACAAACTCCAAACAACAAGTGATGCCACTAAAGATAATTTCGACAGAATTTATAAATGTTTAAAAAACAGTTTAATAAGCATTTTCGGCGAGGTCAGTGCCTCACCTTCATCAGACAAAGTACAACATTAACACAGCGTCTTTATATTGTATTATATACAATGTTCACCAAAAGTGTTGTGCATTACAATAAGATGATTTTAATGTTAAACCATACGTGTATGAATATGTACACATAGATAAGGAAAGGCATATAGGAATTTTAAACTATATTTTAAGGTATGAAGAAATAAACGGATCCTACCAGGTAGAGCACCTTCAGAACAGAAAAATATATATATGCAGGATATGAACAAGAAGGTGCACCATGCGCTGTATTGAAAAATCAATGATGAAGGACAGTCTCATATAATAAAAATCCAGTTTAATAGCAAAAACGACTGCAGTAAAGAGTTAGCGCTTTCACGTTTATCACAAACGCTTCTTCAGACATAAAATGCAGTCAAAAGACCCTCCCTTTAAATACATCACATCCTTAGGCAGCAATTAATCAATCAAGAAATAAAAAAGTGAAGTAAAAAGACTTGTCATTAGATGACTAAAATGGCAAAATACATGGCTCACACAAGAAAGGTATCAAAAAATACTCAAAAAAATATATATATAAAAAAACATATATATATGTGTACATATTAAAAAGCATGTGTGTACAGAGATCTATCCATTCATATGAAAGCACATGAAGCATTAAGGGACATAACATTTTGGGTAAAGTTAGTTGATCAAGGCTAATCAAAATTAGTCAAAATTAATGGTTGAGGGGTCTAGCAGTTAAAAATGGCTTGAGTGCTACTCTGTCATTTAAACCAAATTTGTGTCCCTGTAACTTTAATATCCACTTGGCCTCCCTTTCCTCAGTTAAATTCTTAACATCACCTAACCTGCTAGTCTTAGTGACCAATTCCAAAACCTGAAACTTAAACATATGTGAATCACCTTTGTCTAATATGTGTTTGGCCAGGGCGTTATTAATATTGCCCTTACTAATGGCATAGACGTGTTCTCTGACACGTTCACGTAGGGATCTCGTAGTCATGCCAACGTAAAAAACGTGGCATGTCTGACATGTAGCAACATAGACTAAGTTAGTAGATCTGCAATCAGCATATTTTTTGAATTTATAATAGCGTTGTGTTGCTGGGTGCGTGAAACAATCAGTATGAAGTATATGAATGCATTGCTTGCATGAGTGACAGGGAAAAGTACCTATTTTCTTCGTGAGTCTATCATTTGAACTGGTCCTATCATAACACAATAGTCTATTGAGTGATGACATGTTTCTATAAGCTATTCGGGGTCTGTCTTCAATTACATCCTTGATTTTGTCATCCAACAACAAAATTCTCCAATTCTTATTTATTACATCTACAATGTGGGTGTTCCTGTTGGTATAGGGAAGGACTAACCTATTGACAGAGGGCATAGGATCTACCGAATGTAGACCCTTTGGGGAGCCTAGTTTGTTCAAAATGGGGGCTCCAATGTTGTCCCTATGGGCATCACCCATAGCAATGTCGTCTAATACATGCTTATGGTCGTAACCTCTACTAATAAAGTTCTTAGCTAATTCTGTTTTGTGATGATCATAAGTACTATTCTGTGTAGTCAATTTGGAGATTCTAATAGCTTGGTTCTTAACTACATTGCGATGTACATGTTTCGGGTGCATACTATTTCGATGCAGTAAGTTGTTTCTCCAACATGGTTTTCTGAACAGCTCAGTATCAAAACCTGTTTCTCCCTTGGTTATTTTAACATCCAAAAATTCAATTGCATCAAAGGAATAGTGACACTCAAAACTTAAAAAACTTGTTGTCTTGTTTAGGTAGCTAACAAAAGTTAGCAGTTGTTCGACAGTGCCACCCCATAACAAAAGAACATCGTCCACAAATCTGTTGTAATATTTGAGATATATGTCATGCTCTAAACCTGTACCAAAAACATACTGATCCTCCCATTGTGCCAACACCAAATTGGCATAGGCATTGGCACATGGTGTGCCCATCGCCACTCCTTTTATTTGTAGATAATATCTATCATTATAACAGAGAACGTTGTTCTCAAGTATGATTTCAAGGAGGGCCATACATCTGACAATAATGTTATTGGGTGTGTTCCTTCGAACTAACAGGTCCCTGATATACTCCATGCCAGCATCGTTAGGTATAGATGTGAAAAGAGATTTCACATCTAATGTTACAAAAATGTCTCCATCCTTGACCAAATTGGACCTGGTGTATGTCCCTAAGGATTCCAAGAGATGTGAGGTGTCTTTTAGAATATGTTTCACTTCAGTCACTACAGGTTTAAGTAGTTTATCTATATAAATTGACAGCGGTTCAGTTAGCCAACCACGGCTCGCTACGATGGGTCTCAAGGAAGGGTTGGTCAGACAGACCCCGAATAGCTTATAGAAACATGTCATCACTCAATAGACTGTTGTGTTATGATAGGACCAGTTCAAATGATAGACTCACGAAGAAAATAGGTACTTTTCCCTGTCACTCATGCAAGTAATGCATTCATATACTTCATACTGATTGTTTCACGCACCCAGCAACACAACGCTATTATAAATTCAAAAAATATGCTGATTGCAGATCTACTAATTTAGTCTATGTTGCTACATGTCAGACATGCCACGTTTTTTACGTTGGCATGACTACAAGATCCTTACGTGAACGTGTCAGAGAACACGTTTATGCCATTAGTAAGGGCAATATTAATAACGCCCTAGCCAAACACATATTAGACAAAGGTGATTCACATATGTTTAAGTTTCAGGTTTTGGAATTGGTCACTAAGACTAGCAGGCTAGGTGATGTCAAGAATTTAACTGAGGAAAGGGAGGCCAAGTGGATACTCAAGTTACAGGGACACAAATTTGGTTTGAATGACAGAATAGCACTCAAGCCATTTTTAGCCACTAGACCCCTTAACCATTAATTTTGACTAGCCCTGATCAGCTATTTTTACCTAACATGTTATGTCCCTTAATGCTTCATGTACTTTTATATGAATATACAGATCTTTGTATATACATGCTCTCTAATATGTATACATATATATATTTTGTTATATATATATATTTTTTGAGTATTTTTTGATACCTTTCTTGTGTGAGCCATGTATTTTGCCATTTTAGTCATCTAATGACAAGTCTTTTTACTTCATTTTTATTTCTTGATTGATTAATTGCTGCCTAAGGATGTGATGTATTTAAAGGGAGGGTCTTTTGACTGCATTTTATGTCTGAAGAAGCGTTTGTGATAAACGTGAAAGCGCTAACTCCTTACTGCAGTCGTTTTTGCTATTAAACTGGATTTTCATTATATGAGACTGTCCTTCATCATTGATTTTCTAACACAGCGCATGGTGCACCTTCTTGTTCATATCCTGCATATATATTTTAAGGTATATTTAAATAACCAAATGTTGCTTTATGTAAATTAAATTAGGGCTCCATTAGTATGTGTATATTTATTATTAAGGTATAGAATGTGTAGGTACGGGCAATTTGTAAGCTAGCTCTTGAATTAACATAAAACGCCAACTAAAAGTTGTTGAGTGTCCAAATATGGGCACGTACAGGTTTACAAGGCAAGGCTGTCAGTTCAAATACATTTACGCTTAAGGAACGGTACCTAATACATACCGGGATAGGTAGTGGTTTTATTTATTGTGTATACGTTTTTTGTAATGTATTTATAGATGTACGATTTTTAAATTTATTGAAAGTTCTTAACAGGTAGAAGTGGTTCTTTAAGAAAGTCTAATTGATTAATTGATCAAGGAAGGTATGCTGATATAAAGACGCTGTGTTAATGTTGTACTTTCTCTGATAAAGGTGAGGCACTGACCTCACCGAAAGCGCTTATTAAACTGGTTTTTAAACATTTATACATTCTGTCGAAATTATCTTTAGTGGCATCACTTGCTGTTTGGAGTTTGTTTTAACAGTTTTTATTTTTTGTACTTTGTGCGTTGATTTCCATTCCTGCTTGACACCGATCAGCTTTTGTTAAACAAAGCAGGGAAATCATCTTAGGCATATTCCCCTCATGTTTTAAAACTTTCACTACATTTGGGTCTTGTGAGGTTAGTAGATATGTATACTGTCCTATGATTGCAGATCTGTACATGTAATCAATTTTGAGGAGGCCCATTCCTCCTTCAGAATGGGGAATATATACTCTTGGTATACATTGATTTTTATACATTTTATTTATTTATTTAGTTAACATTTGTTTACTGGGAACATCTGACTCGGACAGAGCCCATTTTCAGTGGAGGCCTGGGGAGAAATGCTTCAGACACATGTCTTTGGAATGTGGGAGGAAATCGTTGCACCTATTGGAAACCCATGTGAATGCAGGGAGGACATGCAGACTCCACATAGAAGTCACCCAGATGAGAATTGAACTGGAGAACCTCTTGCTGTGAGAGGACAACACTAACCACTACACCACTGATATGCCCTGCACCACTGCACTGCCCTTATCATTTGATAAGCATGAAGCATCCTTCTTGTTTTCCTGTCTAATCTATCTAACTCCTTTTGGGGCCAGTCAGTAATTCTAAATCTGTTAATTAGGACAGGAAGTGCAAATTTGTTTATCACTTGGACTTTGCTCCTAGATGTTATCACTGTTTTCAGTATTAATTTTAGTCTTTTTAAAATATTCCTTACTATGTTTTATTCACATTTGTTCATGTTTTATTGTTCATTCTTCCTCAGTTCCTAAATATTTATACACTCCCTCTTGCTCAAGTTCTTTTGCACCGCATTCCTGTCCCAGGCTGACGTTTTGTTGGTGCTGCAGCTTTCCTGCTGTAAAGGTAGCGTTTCCACATTTATGAAGATCAAATGGCATTCTTATATCATCTGAAAATGTTTTGACCATTTGCAGTTGTGCTTTCCATTCCTCACCTACTGGACTATACAGTTTTAAATCATTCACTAAAAGAAGATGAGAAGCCTTTACACTTTGTTGTTTTCTTTGAGCCAAATTGTAGCCTTGGCCTAATCTGTTAAGAAGACAACTTAATGGGTTAAGGGCAAGATGGAAGAGCAGCGGTGACAAAGAGTCACTTTGGAATATCCCCCTTTGAATTTTTATCCCTGGAATAATAATTTGTCCTTTATCATGGCTTAACTGCAGAGTGGTTTGCCACTGTTTCATGGTCAATGTAATGTAATCGACTAGTATAAGGTCTATCTCATACATTTTTAAACACTGTTTTATTCATGAATGCGGAATACTGTCAAATGCTTTTTTATAGAATATCCATTCCATACTTAGATTCTTCCCCTTTTTACAGTTCTCCATTATGACTTTATTTAGGAATAAATGATCCTTTGTTCCATATGACTTTCTTTGTTACCCTTTTGTTCTATTGCCATAATTGAGTTTTCTTCTAAATGACTGTAAACTCTGTCAGCATCAATTCCAGTGTATAGTTTATACACCAGTGGAAAGCAAGCTATTGGTCTGTCATTTGTAGGATAGCTTGCAGGTTCGGTCTTAAGTAGGCCTATTGTTTTCCTAGTTATTAACCATGCTGGTGTCTGTCTGGGGTCCACATATGAATAGTTCTTACTTATGTCTAAATCTTCAGGTGAAGATGTTGATACTTTTATTCAGAAGTTAGGTATTGCATCTGGGCCAGGGGTTTCCAATTACGAGCTTATCTTAACTTTATTTCAATCTCACTGGGCATTACTTCAACCCATTTCATATTCTGTACATTTGAACTTCTTATTCTTTCTTTTACTTCTTCTATCCATTCAGAATCTTTGTTATATTCTACAGGATCTTCATAGATATTTCTTCAAAATGTTTAATTTCTTCTTTTTTGGTGGTGTTTCAATTCCTTTTGTCTTGTTTCCTAACTCTCTGTAAAACTTTTTTGGGTCATCAGTAAATTGCTTATTTTGTATTTTCCTTTATCTTTATTTGCATTTCTTCTAGGTTTTCTGCAAGTACTGATATTTTTAGCTTACTACTTGAGATAGTGTGTGATAGACCCCGATCTGTTCTGATACTGCACATTGCTTTTATCATGTCTGTCTTTCTGAGTATTGTTGTTGATCTGTTCCCTCTTCTATACTATCCTAACAGTGACACTTCTTGTCGTAACTGCTTTATAGTTTTCTCTATTTGATACTTCTCTGATGGCATTTGATTTCTCTCCTTCCTTCCCTTACTGCCTTGTGTTTTTGTGGTAAGACTTTATCTGTTATTAACTTAGCTGCACAGTAATATGACCCTTTTACTCCTGTTATAGTTCATGAATTTCTATGAACAGTCCTAATTACTATGTATATTTGCTTTATCAAACTTCTAGCTTTTTGGGCTTTATTGACTTTCTGTAGACTCTTTCATTTATCGTAATATGTATGTCCATCTCTATTAAATCAAGCAACTCTTCTCTTAGCTCATTTTCTTCTAAATTGAGGGCACTTTCTTTATTCTCCATTTCCTGTGGGCATTCTACAGAAAGTTCCACAGCATCTTCTTATGCCAAATTATCTTCAGCTTCATCCTGTGTCATCCGTTGCTCTTTCATATGGAAACTCACTGGTTTTTCAATCCACAACATTGACTGCATCAGAGTTGTCACAGTTTTCTTTTCCTTCCCAAGCTGAAAAACTCCAACTGAGATTTTGTACTGGTTTCCTATGGAAGGTTTCACAGTATCTTTATAATTTAACTGATAACATGTTTCCCCCTCCACTGGTTTCTCCTTAACTTGGGGATCCATTGCGCCATCCTGATGTGATATTAAGTTAGATTTTCTACATTAAATCTTTCACTTCACATGTAATCCATAACCTCAGCTTCCATTTTATTGACTTCTCTTTTACTAATTCTCTTTGTTTTCTTATTTTTGTATTGTAAAATGGTCCATATCCATGTTTTTGCCTATGTTTTTCATCAAACATCTTTGGTGCTGCTCTTTTTGTATTGATTAGATTTACATTCTCCTTTGCATAAATATTGCACTATATAAAATCTCTTTTTCTTTCCCATGTCCAATTTTTTTCTTCAGATGTCTCCTGCTTATTCTGTTTCTCATTACTTGGGGGACTCATTTTTCCATCTTGCTGTCACATAACCTGTGTTAGACTTTCTACACAAAATCCTTCACTTCACAGGTATTTCATAACTTCAGATTCTATTTTTTTTTAACTTCTACTTTATTTATCTTCTGTTCTGCTTCCTCTTTGTGATCTTATTTTTGTATTGTGAAATTTTCCATATATGGCTATACCTTTGCTTGAGTTTTTTTTTAATATCTTTGGGGCTACTTTTTTGTATTGATTAATATGGCTTTCTCCTTTGCATAAATAATTCACCATATCAGATCTCCCTTTCTTTCCTTTATCCATATTTCTTTTTTATACCTTTCAAAAATCTCTAGATTTTGTTTTTTTATATTTTTACACTTCCTAGGTTGCTTCTTTTTCCAAATGGCCCTAGGTTTCTTGGTCTATATTTTTTTATAAATCTGTTGTAATAATGAACACAAATTTGTATTTGAAGCTTCTGGCAGTTGCTCTTTGCAAGTATTTTCTTTCCTCTAATTTTTTTCTTAATCTATTTGTATATCTTCTATTTGGAAATTCTGGGCTTTTTGCATATTAGTAACAATACATAATTTCGTTCTTATCTTCAATAGTCCACTCTATCATCTTTATGGCTCTTTTTTGACCTATCTGTTTTTGTGATTTTTATGGAATTCTACTTTCGTCTACAACAGAGGTGGCCATTTTCCCCCTGAGCCTGGCCTAGCCCCATTTTAGGAATGTTTCCATGTCTTGAGGATTCTATATTGTCATTTTTTCCAGTCCTATCCCCAGTCTGTCTATCTGCATTGATTAGATTTTAGATTAGATTAGATTAGATTAGAGTAGATTAGATTACAATTAGGCTAACTGCTCTTGTGGGCCATTTTAAGCCTAGACAATTAACCCATGTGACAATCAAACCCGGTACCTTGTGTCTGTAAGGTTCATAGGTTCATAGGTTGGTACTAGGCTATCAGCCCTAGGGCCTATACAAGCCTAGCCATAACAATTCCCTGGCTATTTCTTCCCACATTATTTACTTTCCTGGTCCCCTGTCTAGCAGGGTGACTGACGTGATCCCTGGGGTGAATTTCCTTTCTCCCATCTAATTGTCAAGGTTCCTCTTGAAGAGGTTCAAAGAGGCACTCTGCTTGACATGTATGGGCAATCTATTCCAGAGTCTGGGGAGTCTCTGGGTCAGGAACCTATCCCTCCAGCATGTTTTGTTTATTGTGATGACAAGGTTTAGATCCCTGGAGCGTGTAGCTCTGAGGGATTTGGATTTCTTTAAGTGTAGCATGTCCAACAGCTCTGGGTTTGACATGGCCTTGTATGTTAAGCAGAGATCGCCTCTGAGTAGACGGTATGCGAGTATAGCTGGAGTTTTTTAAGGCGGTCAGTGTAGGGCATCTGCTTTAGGCCTGTGATTCTTTTATTGAGGTATTTCTGAGGCCTTTCCAGTTGTTGCAGATGTCTTGAGAGGTACATACCAAATGGGGCATTGTATTCTATAATGGGTCTAATGAGGGATGAGTACAGTGGGACAATGACCTCCTTTTTTCTGGATGAAAAGCCCTTCGTGATGAGGTGTGCCACATAGAAGGATTTCCTGACTGTTGTGGCAATGTGGTTATCGAAGGTGAGACCACTGTCCACCTGTGTCCCTAAGTCTCTTATCACACTTTCTGTGTTTAGTGTACTGCCACCTATATGGTAAATCATGGATACATGTTTTTTCCCAAAGAGGATAACAATACATTTCTTGGCATTGAGCTTGAGCCCATGGCTCTGGCACCAAGCATCTGTTTCTGTAAGGCCCTTTTGTAGAGTATCCACATCATTTGGGGATTCAATAATGGCTCCCAGTTTGCAGTCATCTGCAAACTTTGTTAGCCAGAGTCCCTTAGTGTTGACCTGTACTTCAGAGAAGTAGATGCCAAACAAGAGCGGCCCCAGGACTGAACCCTGAGGTACTCCACTTGTCACTTGTCTGGAGCTGGATTTGGAGTCTGCTACTTTTACAGTGTGGGTTCTATCAGTAAGCCATTTAGCAACCCATTGGGTGACATAGGGATTAATGCCCAACTTAGTAAGTTTATCTATGATTCCAGAGTGGGGGATGGTGTCAAAGGCCTTGGCAAGGTCTAGATGGGCTGTGTGGACCACCTTACCCTTGTCCATGGCTCTGGAGACTGATTCAAAAAAGTCAATCAGGTTCAGGAGACAAGATCGGCCCTTCACAAACCCAAACTGGGTGGGGTCCAGTGTTTGAAGGTTGCCAATGTCTTTGTTTATAAGTTCCATAATAATACGCTCCATGGCCTTGCAGATAAGGCTTGTCAGACTGATGGGACGGTAGTTTCCGGGATCCAAGGTAGATCTCCCTTTGTGGATTGGGATAACTGTAGCTCTGCGCCACTCAGTGGGCATGAAACCTGAGGTGAAGCTATGATTAAACATGACACTTAGGTGAGGTGCCTGTTCATATTGTAGTTCATGTAGTATACAGCCCGGGATGTCATCTGGTCCCATGGATGCTGTATTCTTGGCTTTAGAGAGTGTGTTTTGTACCTGTGTGGCTGTTATTACTGGAATTTGGCAATCTTCTAGTATTGAGATGGGCCATTTAGGGGGTGAGAGGGGGGTGAAGTTGGCACTGAATCGATCTGCCAGGATATTGGCAATATCCTTCAGATCAGTATATTTAATGCCATTCTGTTTTAGCTCAGAGCAGATCTGAGCATTGCCATTTAGATTCTTGACATAGTTATAGAATGCTTTGTGGTTGTCTTTGGAATCTTTGGCAATTTTATTTTCGTAACTAGCTTTGGAGGATTTTATGAGGCATCTCAGTTTCTTACTGAGGCTAGTAAGGGAGTTTTTGCATCCTGGGATTTTCCTCTTTTCTGCAAAAGTTTCTTCCTTTTGTTGTAAAGTTTGTTTATGGCAGGGGACCACCAGATTGGCTTCCTTTTTTTGGATGAGAGCATTTTGGTTCTATTTGGGATGGCACGATTCATGCATGAGTGGATGTGCTCGTACAGTGCCTTAGTGTAGGATTCAGCAGTTGAACTTTCAGTTCCCATCTGCATGGGTGTCATGACGTTTGTTACTTCTGACTTGAGTAGCATGAAGTTGGCTTTGGAAAAGTTTTTTATGTTGGTTTCTTTACTGGGGGGGGGGTGGGATGTGGATGTTAAGGGTGATTAGCTTATGGTCAGACCTGACTAACGAGGGGATGACCATAGGTATGGAGCATTGATTTCCCATGTTGGTAATGACCAGGTCTAGGTTATTGGAGCCCCTGGTGGGACTATGGATTAGTTGATCCAGGGCGTTGGAATTTATGAATTCCAAGAACCGTTGCGCAAAGGTGTTGGGACATGAGTAGTTTTCCAAGTTAATGGCAGGGTAGTTAAAATCACCCAGTATTAGGGTGTTTGGTTCTATCTTAATATTTTCCAGTATGTTTAGAAAGGTGTAGTGAGAATCTTGTGGTATGGTGGGAGATCTGTAGCAAGCTACAATTTGGATTGCAGTCTTACCTAGTGTTAGTTGCACTTGGAGAATTTCAGACACATTGTGTTGGCCAACTAGCCTGGTGGTGTGAATATCCTTGGTGAATATTGACACTCCTCCACCTTTAGTGTTTCGTTCCTGGTTTGGTGGCCGAAAAGTGTGGTAAGAGTTGTAGCCTGGTATTGCAGAGGTGCTCTCTGGAGCCTTGAACCAGGTCTCAGTTACTGCACAGATATCAATGTTCTCCATTTTTAGGAGTGCCTCGAGAGAGTGCATTTTGAGGTTTAGATTTCTAGCATTGAGTAGCATTACCTTCAGATTTTGCATGCTTGTACCTGTTACGGTGGTGGTTTTGTCCTTTGAAGTTTGCCTAAAAAAGGTACTATAGGGGTGGCAAGAGCCTTAGTCAGTAACCTGAATCCCAGGGGCGACAGGTGCAGACCATCTCTGGCAAAGCATCGTGGTCTGTCAATCATGTCATCCCAGGCAGACAGATAGTGGATCCCCTTTGAATGACACCATAAGCTTAGCCAATTGTTGAAGTCAATCATTTTATCCTTATATTGTGGTATCATTCTGGGCGAAGGCAGGATGCTACTCAGGACTAGGGTCATACCTGCCTGGGCCTCATGATCTGAGAGTTCTTCCATGTCTCTTTTCATGTAGTCCAGGGAGGTACATCTCAAGTCATTCACTCCAACATGGACAATGACAGAGTCATATTTGTACTTGTTGTGGAGTGACTTGAGTGCATGCGTTATGTGGTGGATCCTGGCACCTGACAGGCAGCTGACTGTAATTTTCTCCTTATTCAACCTGGTGAAAGGGACATCAGTGTGCCGGACTATAGAGTCACCTATGACTAAAGTGTTAGGTACATTGTCTTGCCTTAGGGGCTGTTGCTGGGTGGCACACTGGTGTTGTGAACTATGTGACACATTGGTTGTGATTGGTGTTTGTTTGCGTTTCAGCTTCAGAGGTCTTTGTTGCTTGGGCAGGTTACAGTTAAGGGCCTCTGCATATGTGGATTTAGTGTTGCTATATGTGGGTGTTGGTGGTGCGGGTTTAGAAGGGCTATGTGTTGCTTGAGGTGTAGTGTGGGTGTTAACCTTCTCCTCTTGACTGTTTAGCACAATCTTAACCATTATGCCAATCTCCCATTGCACGTTTTTATCCTGGGTCTTGTGCACCCAGCTATTATTTAACCTACTTCTGCTCATGATAAGTGCTAAATAAAAATACAGTCTTATATATCAGTGTTGTCCTGGTGAGATTTTGTGAAAAACAGGGTTCACCTCATAAGGGTACTCACCAAGACTTGAGGGCAAATTCAATTCCAGCAGTACTACTCTCCTTTTTTTGCTGATTTATTATTTCCCCATTTGGACCCTGGAAGGTCTGCCAGTGTATATGGCCAGATGATTCTAGAAGCCTGCTTCTCACCAAGGTTGAAGCTCCACATTTATCTGCAACTAGGTACTACAGGCAGCACTTGGTTAGATGCCAGGCTGCTATAGTGCCTATTGCCACCTATGAATGGAGCTGTATTGCATGTTTCATGAGCTGAAGGGAGAGAAGATGAAGTTCACCAGCATGTATGGTTGCATGTAGAGTGTGCCATTTCGTGAACTCCTTTGGGGATGACTTGCACCAATCTTTTGTTAAAAATAAAAGTGTTGCTCTTTAGGGATAGTGGTGTCGCATGCCAATTCCTTGTCATGGATAGGGGCAAATGCACATGATGCTCCTGTGATTATTATTAGTCCTTTCTTCCAAATTGACTTGTTTATGTCTTCCACTTGGGATAGACAGGACGCTGTTGAGTCTTTTATAACATGCATACCTCTCTCCAGGGGAAACATCAGTTTAGTGCATCCTGCTGAGGTCACCATCACCTTGAAAGGTGACAGCTAGGAGGAAAAACATGCTGTGGAGAGAATTTGCTCTATGTTGCTAGGTAAAGGAATCCTAAATTAATCACAGTATGTAATGACTACACATGCATCACCATGCAGGGCATCATGTCTTTAGTCTACCCAACCACCTACCTCCTCCCCACAACTTACTTACATTTAGCAACACAAATGAGTCTCCACAAAGTAGTACCATCACTAGAAGAACTTTCCATTGACCTCCTCGAAGGATTAGCTCTTCCTTTGTTAGCAGACATTTTCACTGCTCTTGGGTAATCACATTTTAGGTTACACATGTCTGTCACTTATGAACTTTTGAGGAGGATTTAAGAAATGCCCGTGTCTATTTATTCTGTTAAACAAAGTAAGTTTTCCAATTGACTTATTTTGAAGAACACAAAGTGATGAGAATGCTATCTATACATTTAATATGATATTATATGCTGCCCCACATAAATGATACTCAAAGCCTCAGCAATGACTTTATGCAAAAGTGACATACATGCTCTCTTCTTTTCTGTTACAGATTTGTTTTATGAAATCATCTTGTATTTTCATGCACATTACCAAACCACCACATTCTGTTCTCCTTGCATCCATTTATAATTGGGGCTACTCTGCTTTCTGCTTTAATTTCCTTATTTCTTTATCTGACCACAGTGTGCATCCTACAACCCGTCTGACACTTCATCTCCATCACCTCAAGCTTCTTCAAATGCAGTGCCTCTACTGCCCAGGTTTCTGTGCCAAATAGTAACAAAGTTTGCATCTGCCATTTATTACTGTTTCACCAAAGTATCCGGGGTGGTGGTGCTGCGGTAACGTCGCCTCACAGTAAGACGCTGTCCAGTTCGACTCTCAGTTAGAGCATCTTCTGCGTGGAGACATGCGTGAATGGGCGTACCTTCCTTAAAGGTTGTGCATCAGGGCTGGCAACTCACTACGTAAAAATCAACTGCTAATCATTAGCGGACCAGAGTTCCGCTGTGGCAACCCCTAACTGGGAAAAGCCGAAAGTCACAACAACAACTGTTTCACCAAAGTATGCTAAAAATTTCCAGGACATTAGTTTGGTCTTTTTAGTAATACCTGTTATAAGGCCTATAACAACTGCTTTCTATAACCTTGCATTGTATTTTTTGTCTAGCTGGTGTGATATGCAGATTTGCATATACATAGTTCTTCACTTTCAGTTTCTGTTCTAATTTTCTGATCCTGGATTTCTTGTAAGTTTTATTCCATTAGCTGTGCTTATCACCAATATTTTCACTCACTAAGAAAAATCTGTTTGTACTTTATGTGCCTGTGATCTAGCTAGATAGCTAATTAATTTAGTTAATGTTTTACTATCCAGAAAATCTTTGAAAGGGCTATTTGTCACTGACATTTCTTTGTGCAGTAGCAGTCCCAGAAATCTTAGTTTTTCTCATATTCACAGGTAAGTACTACGTTAGCTGCCCTTGTGGACCATTCTAAACCAAACTAAATTACTTTAGTAAGAATCAAACCCTGTACTTCTTGCCTGTAAGGTAAACATATTAACCATTATGTCAACCCCCCAAAATTGTATTATTTATTTTTTGCATTTGTTTCAGACCATGAAAAATCCTCATTGCAAATTGTATCTGTGGTGGTATGTGTATTTATTTGTTTGTTGGCTGTTTGGTTTGTTTATTTGTTTTTGAACTCTATCACTTGAATCTCTAAGAACTCCTGCATTGTTTTCTTTTAACATACAGTTTTCTTTATCTTCTCCAGCAATAATAAATACCAGATTTTAGCTATTCCTCACTTAACTGTACTCAGTTGAAAATGTTTAAAGGGACTATGGAGACCAAGGATAGTGTGGGCTCAGAATGAAATTGGATTTTTTCTGAACTTGTGCTGCTATCTGTAATGAGTGAATTGCTACAAAGTTATGCAAAGTAATCATGTGACTGCAACACTTGCAGTGATGGCAGCAGTCGGGTAAGGCACTACGGCAATGCTTTTAGCATGCTACCTCAAATTGAAGATAAACTCCAACTAGTTTTCAATTTTAGAGATGATATGTGCTGCTGAAGAATTCAGTTATACTACTGGAAGTCCAAAAATACAGAGTAAAACTATACTTTCCATAAGTAAAAATGACTGCTGAAGTTTCAGGTGAGAGTTGCTTCCACACCCTTAGTAAGTGGCAGGAATTAAGAATTTTCTGGAAGAGTCTTGGCTGTTTTTTTTTCACTATGAGGATTTTTTAAATGCTTCTAATGACTTTTAGGACAATAAGTAAACTTTTTCATAATTTCACTGCTCAAAATTCCATACTATGAACAATATTTCTGCATGTCATACCATGCAGCAAGTTATAAACTTTGTATATTTCTAATACTAAAGCATGTAGGAGCAAGTGGAGCAAAGTACCTCTCCTCTGCCAGCCATTCTAAGAGCTATAAGTGTGACATTAAACTAAAATGAAAGCACACAATGAAGTTTGGTATTTGACATAACTATCCTTTTTTTCTTTCTTTTTTACTAAGAAACAGACTACAAAAGGTACAATCATCAGTGGCTTGCATTTGATAATGCACAGTGAATACATTCTTGAAAGATATCTGTTCAAAGGCATAGCAAATGAAAAAAGAAAGATCAGCCAGAATTCCTTTGATTACTTTGCACTTTTGTACATGCAAAAGGCTAGTCTGAATACTTCTTAAAGCGAAATTATAACCCCCATGGTGAAGGACCAGTGCAAGGAAACTGGCATCATTTGCAAATATTCCTTGACTTTAACTCTACTGAAGAAGAATAAGAAATGAAACGTTCTCTTAACCTTCTTAAATTGAATCTCAGTAGGAAATCAGATTGTTCAATCATTCATTTCAAAGTGTGGCTAAATATGTAAAATAACTATAAAATGGCATTTACATTTTTGTCAGAGAAAGCTTTGAATTCTCAAAAGAAAAAAGAACAATTGCTTTAGAGTTGTGCCGTGAATGGTCCTTCATCACATACACAATGAAGTCTCTTTCATTACTTGAACATAAAGTTCACTAACAAAATTCATGATAACATTTCTCAGCTTTGCCTCTTAAGGGACTAGTGTCATCAAGTTGATAACGCTGAAATGTAAATTAGGATATGTGAACTTGTACATTGAAAACTGGTAATTCAATATAACTGTACTTCACAATTATCTTTGTGAATAGGATATTAAATTGGTTTAGAGACCCTTATGGTCCCAGGTTCAGTGACACACTCTGAATTAACTTTTGTCAGTTCTCTATACTTCAGTAGTTACTGGCGTCATAAAGTGGATTTTGCATAATTGCGTTATTTTTAGTCTTAATGTAATGTAATACTTATGTACATAAGCAGTTTGACTCAACGCCATTTTAATTTTATTTAGGTGTGAGTTACATATGGATGCAAAGAGGCATAACAATGGTGGGGCAAAGGGGCAGCTATCTGTGGTACAGGGTATTAGGGGGTGCATTTAGCAATTGCTGACCAGTTGGTAATGCAGCATGCATTTGCTGTCAGGGCTGAAATGCCTTGGAACTTTATGAGTTCTTTGAAATTGTTTGTTGCAAATGTAGCTTGTGGCTTGCTACAGTTTAAGGAAAGAGAGGTTTTTTTCCCTTAAGTACAAGAGGGTCTCTTTATTTATTTATTTTTTATCTTTAATCAAGAGCAAAATTGGGGGATGCACTAGATCGGGGAATGGCACTGGCAGCCACATTAGCTAGCTGGGAATTTGTGTTGCATTGGTATGTTCTTGTATCTGGAAATTATTTATTATATTGCTTTACAAGGGCAATGATAGAAGATATAGGCCACTGATACAGGGAAGTAAAGGAAAGTACTTTAGTTGTTGGTAGCTTTCGCATTAGTGGATTACTCTTGTAGTATGTTATCACTTAGTAGGCAGTTATTAACCATGGCTGCAAGAAGTACAACATGCTAAATGGCATCTAGTATGAAAACATCAGGTTTAACTAGACCATGGATGGTAATCTTATTCATTGCACTTAAGAATAGTGGGAAATTGATCTGGTTGTGCCTCAGCACAACTAAGGCACAATTCATAGTCAGCAGTTGTGTTTAGCTGCACTAGAGTTAAACAGCCTGAGAAAGTCATAGACAAAGGAAGATAAAATAAGATGTAAATAGTTATTAAGTGGAAAATCTACTAGTTAGGAGGACTTCTCTCCTCATGATGATTCATAGTCACTTTTTAATGTGAAGGACAAAAAAAAACGGCAACAGCAACACCTTTTCTATTAAGTTTGTAGTCCACAGAGTTGTGTAAGTCTGCTGTTTGCTCATCTATTTTCCATGCGTAACAACTAAGATGAATGAGATACAGGCAATGTTTGTCACATCTGCAGATTTCAATAGGTCAGCAACAGAAATGAAGCTTTTTTGTAAGAGTACCCGCAGTGAGCATGTGTCAGTGCTGAAGTGTAAATGATACAACCACTAGTTACAATGGAAGGGTTTCAGTGTAGAGAAGCAGGGAGTGTATTTCCATTTTGAGAATTATTTTTTTTTCTGTTGTGTTTTTTCCTTCAGCATTCTCTGCTATGTTTTCTTTGCATTTTAGCAGGAAGTGCTGTAGCAGCATTATGTGTAGGTGAACTGATTTGTGAGGACTGATCACCTGTTACTAATTTTGGAAGGTTTCATAAGCAATGTACCTTTCTTCTAATTTGCAGCAGCACTGCCAGCCAATAATTGAGTCAAAACTTAAGAGCTCTATTTGCTTGTTTTGACCCCTATTTCCAAGGCGAAGCTTGCCATATGCCCTCAATGTATCTATAATGATATGATTCTCCTCGTGACTGAAGCTGTCTCTCATGTCTTGTTCCCTGCTGATGTATTGTGCTGTAAAGTTTAATTAAATGCTGTGACAAAAGTGACAAACTCATGCCTGCCATTCATGGGGATAAAAAGTGGCCCTGTATTAGATGTAATCATTGCAACACTAGCTCTAGTAAGATGGTGTATGCATTTCATTCATTATTTTCAATTCAACTGCTCCTTCACCCATTCACTTGTAAATGGTAAGCATGTGATATATGCAGACAATGGTAAAAATAGAACTGCACACATTTCCAAATCATGTCACTCATAAGTACTAAAACAAAGCATTGAGTCCCATGGATTACCAGTAAAGTAAAGATAATTCTCTACAGTTGGCAATGAAGTACAGTGATTCCTGCCTTTTCCAACTAATTTCTGATTGTCTCTATTACTCAAAATTAAATTTAATTCAGTGATGCTTCACATGGTCTTTTGGCACCAAACACAATTTAGCACAATCCAGTATGGAGAGATGAGACAACTGGTGGAGAATGGGGCTGATTTATAAACCTATTATGGAAATTAGCCTCGACCACACTGTGCTTTATGAATCACACTGTAGTGCAAATGTGCATTTCCCTTATTGGACAAGTTAAAATGGCTCAACCAACATGCAGCTTTCACCAGATATGACTAAACTTAATGGAAAGCAACTTAGGACAATTAGAATATGATGATCTGTTCTAGGCATTTCTGCATAGGGTCATGCTTTGTCATAGTCAGAGCTGATGGTTTGCTGATTTACCTATATGTGTAACACCATCATTTACTGATTGCCCTTGCACATCTACCACCCCATGAGTATTGCTACATTGCGCATCTAGATTACCGCCAGGCATGATACGGTACTAAGCACCATGGTGGAACTTAAATTAAGCAAAGAAACTAAGTCACTAAATGAAGCAGTGTTTGGCAGACAGAAATAGAGGATAGAAAATTATTTTTTTTATAAATAAAGATGCTAATCTCTAGTCAGACATAAACAAGATTAGACATACTAGGTGAGGCTGAAAAAATCACATAGCCAGGTTTGGATTCATTTGATACCTGAAATATTGAAGACAAGGAGTTATTTTGATAGGAACTTATGCAAATGGATTGGCAAGGACAACATTCAGGAAAACCAAAGCAGTTTATGTTTGCGGTTGGGCTGATTATCTCTGGCTACTATTACATAACAAGTCCCATGGAAAGAGACATGCTTCTTAATACACATAAGCCTGTAAGTTTTAAATGTGCTATAAGTGTGACCTAATTAATTAACTTGAAACAAAAATGGCTAAAGGGATAATATAAGGTTGCTCCGATGAATCATGTTAGCCAAGCTACTGCTAAATTTAATAATGTATTTCTCAGCATAATAAATGAACAAGCTCTTCTGACAAGGAAAATGTAAAAATAAATGCTGACTCTTTGCTATTTCAAAACACAAAACAGATTGCAAGGAAAAGGGATAAAGCTAGGAAAACGTAGCACAAATTAAAAGTCATGAAAACTTGCAAAACTTAGGCACCTTAGAAATTCTATTAAACATAATGTAAAAACAGATAAAATTAGTTATTACTTAACCATTAAGAAAAATGTTTATAAAAGCCACAACTTTTCTGGGCATGTTAAAAAGTCTCCATGTTATAACAACCGGCCAAATCCATCTACAAAACCCTCACTTGCGGGTGCTACTAATCAAGTCTACAAGCATTTCATGCTATCCAAACCCTCACTAATAAAGGATAACAGTGCTATCGCCTCATACTTTCCCCACCACTTTGATAGCCACATAGCTTACGTTTCTCTCCAGCTAGTCCCAACTAGCATTACCAGACAAAGCCCCATATTCCTAGTCAATGACAATCCTCCTACTGAATACATTAGAATAGCTGTTGATGCACCCATCTGTTCCATATCAATACTAATAAATAGATCCAGCCAAGAATGTCATGTCTCAACTATCTTGAAAAGCCTATGTTCTCCTTTTATATAAAAGTGGTCTTTCTCCGGAATTTTGCAGTTGCTGACCTATTGGTATCCTGGCACCCATGTCCAAAATCCATGAAAAATGTGTACATACACAATTACTGGTGTCTTATTAATGACTCTCTCTTCCCATCAAATGGTTTCCACCCTAATCACAGTATCTCCAAAAGTCTGTTGAGCTTTGTTGATGTCAGTGGCAAGTGCAGAAACGCTGGCAATTTGGTATATTCCCTGTTTCTAGATTTGTCTAATGCATTTGACACTATCGATCATCAAAAACTGTCAGACAAATATTTCTGTCCTAATCCTGTTAACAAATTCCTCTCCTGCTCTCATTGTTATCTAACTAATGGATATCAAGCAGTCACGTGGCAGAAATGAGCAGTCCTCCTTTCTGGTTCTTAGTGTGCACTTGGGTATATAATTAAACCATTTCTGTTTACCATATTCATGAATAATCTACAGTCTGCTGTTAATCTTGTCAATCTAATTCAGTATGAGAATGATTCTACACTCATCTGTTCTACCCCTAACCTAACTAAACTACTGGAATTGATCAATGAATCCCTTTCATTCAGTGAGACAAGGCTTGAAAACTCTCAATTGCTACTTATAGGTTCATAGGTTCATAGGTTCATACTAGGCTATCTGCCCGACGGCATTTACAAGCCTAGCCCATAGTTTTGTGGCTTACGCCACCACTTTAGTATGGGGAACTATACCCATTATTTTGCTGTGCCTCTGTCGAACAGTGACACTGAGGTAATCCCTGGGGTATATCTGCGATCTCCCATCCATTGGCAAGATTTCTCTTGAACAAGGCCAGCGAGGTGCTCTGCCTCACATATACCAGGATTTTGTTCCACAGCATAGGGAGTCTTTGGGTGATGAATCTATCCCTCCAGCATGTCCTATTAATAGCCGTGTCGAGGTTTAAGTCTCCCGCCCTTGTGGCTCTGATGGATCTAGATTTTTTGAGGTGAAGCATATTTATCAAATCTGGGTTTGACATGGCGTTGTATGTCAGGCAAAGGTCACCTCTGAGCAAGATGCGACTGAATAGAGCTGGAGTTCTTTCAGTCGGGCAGCATAGGACAGGTTTTGAGACCCTTTATCCTTTTGGTGAGGAACTTTGTGGCCTCTCCAGCTGCTGCAAGTGTCGGGTCAGATACATTCGAATGGGGCATTGTACTCAATCATTGGTCTGATGAGTGATGAGTATAGGAGACTATGACCTCCTTGATCTAGATGTGAATCCCTTCATGATAAGGTGGGCAATGTAGAAGGTCTTCCTAACTACTTTAGCTACATGGGTGTCGAATGACAGGCTACTGTCAACCTGGGTCCCCAGGTCCCTGATAACTTCTTCTGTGCTCAGTGGATTGCCACCTATATGGTAGCTAGGGTAACCTTGTTTTTCGAAGGGTATGACTATGCATTTTTTGGCATTTAACTTTAGGCCATGGCTCTGGCACCAGTTATCCGTTTCTGTGAGACCCTTCTGAAGGATATCTGTGTCAGATGTGTTTTCGACTTCTGACAGTTTGCAGTCATCTGCAAACTTTGTCAGCCATAACCCTCCTGTGTTTGCTTGTACTTCAGAAAAGTAGATGCCAAACAAGAGTGGGCCCAGGACTGAGCCCTGTGGGACACCACTTGTGACAGGCTTTGAGTCTGACATGGCGCAGCAACTCTGACCCTGTGGGTTCTGTCACTCAGCCAATTTGCAACCCATCTTGTGATGTATGGGTTAACATTTAAGCTGATGTGGGGTATTGTATCGAAGGCCTTCGCCAGATCGAGGTAGGCTGTATGGACTGCCTTTCCCTCATCAATGGCTTTGGTGATTGTTTCGAAAAAGTCAACCAAGTTTAAAAGGCATGATCTGCCTTTGACAAAGCCAAACTGGGTTGGATCCAAAGTCTGCAAATTCCCTATGTCTTTATTTATGAGGTCCATTATGATCCTCTCCATGGCTTTGCAGATAAGGCTTGTCAAGCTAATGGGCCGGTAATTTCCAGGGTTGGTGGAGGCACTGCCTTTGTGAAGTGGGACCACAGTCGCAGTGCGCCACTCCCTGGGTACATATCCAGAGGTGAGACTATGATTAAACAGATGTCCTAGCTGTGGGTTTAATTCCTCACTTAACCACTCCCATCCCCCCAAAATAAATTATTTTGATTCATCCCCGAGCCTTACTCACAAAGCCAAGCTCTCTTTAGCATCACTTCATCAAATGACTCAAGGATTGCATTAGTGTCAAACATTTATTTTCTCTTGGTCTTATTAGATGACAACTTGAAATTTGATCTACATATTCAACTAGCTGTTTAAAACATCAACATCTTGACCTTTTATATAGTGCCAAACCTTACCTCACAGATAGAAGCAGGGAACTGTAGAAAAACACATCCTACTTCATACTATATTCTATTCTTCCCCCAGTCTTTACAAATCTGCAATCCGTCCCCTATCAAAAAAAAAAATCCCAAGTCTTACTATAAAACAGCAAAATTTGCTGTCAGCTACCTCTTTTGAACTCATCATTCTATAGCCATCAAACATCTTATGTGTGTTGATTTATCACACTGGGCTAGATTCTGAAAGAGTTGCTTTCAGTGTAAGTCTGCACTGATTCTGAAAGAACTGCTCTCAGTGTAAGTAACTTACTTCAGTGTAAGGCCTACCTGGAAACAGGTTTATACCAGGTCCAGATTCCAAAAGACCTGCTCTTAACCTGCTCTCCACTTATACTGACTTTTTTGGAGCCAGTCCACTGCCTTCACTATTCTCAGCTTTGGTTGTTAATACTCTAATATACAAACCAGATTAGAATCTTCCCTTAACTCATTACAGCCGAGTAAAGCCTCCAGGTTTTTCTGCAGTTACGTTCTAATGATGCCTCTAGGCATCAAATATTGCTTGTTCATATTTGACTTAATAATTCCAAAACCATGCTACATATGGAGTATTAAAAGATTTCAACTTAAAGCTTATGTATTGTAAACACAACTGTATGGATAGTTACATGCATACATGCATACAAATATGTCAAGCACAGGCATCAATGCCCTTCTAACCTACCAATATACCAAAACAGTTGTTCCCATAATAAGTGTCCATGCTGTTCTTAAAAAATATCTAAACTAGTACTTGCTTTAATGTAATTTGGTAGTCTATTCCATGCACCAGCTATTCTGTCAGAGAACCAATTAGTTCACTTCTCATTCCTATAGAACCTTCTACGTAGGTTGTCTGATGATTCTCTAGCACTTTTTGATAACCCCAAACATTTGCAGAGGTAGTTGTCTCTAAATGCCCTATATACCTGAATAATATCTCCTCTTAGATATCTGTAAGAGACATTTTATAAGTTCAGATATTTTAGTCTTTCATAATAACTTAAATTTTCACATCCATGGATGCTCTTGGTATATTTCTGCTGTACTCTTTCCAGTTTACTCATGGTTGTTTTTATAGGGTTTCCATACTGTTATTCCATACTCAAGTTTGGGTCTAATGTAACTAACAATGACTTCATCATTTTTGATTTCCTAGAATTTATAAATCTTTTATACAACCTATTGTTCTATAACAATCATTAACCAATTGGTTGATATGATTAAAAAAACTCATAGCTGAATCTATCCATATACGTAGGTCCTTAAATGATCTACAGTTTCAATTACTATGTGCTGTATTAAATATTCACCTTTCAATGTATGTCTCCCAAGTCTCATATGCTTAGTTTTTGATTTATTTATCAACATATTATTCTCCTGTGCCCAGATGGTCAATTTATTCAAGGTATTTTGCAGACATGCCTTTTCTGTAATGTAATCAGTTTACCCAATTTCAGGTCAGCTGCATATAGACTGGAGAACATCTCAGATGAAAAAGTTAGGCCTGAAAGATACAATCTAAACAAGTAAGGGCCTAGGACAGAGCCCTGTGGGACACCCTGACTGTAACCAAGGATTTCACCTGTCCAGTTGCTGTATGATACTTGCCATGTCCTATTTGTAAGCCATGCAGCTATTCATCTTATCAAGAGTCTATCAATACCTAGTTGTACTAATTTGTTGATCAGTGTTTTGTTTATGACCCTGTAAAATGCTGAAGTTAAATCTATAAATTACATCACAGCACAATTATTTATTCATAGCTATTATTCTATTGTTATAAAACATCATGTTACATGTGGTAATAGATCTATTTTCAACATATCCATGCTGCTATATGGTTTCAAGTCCCAACCTATCCACTTCTGACAATAACTTATCCAATATTACCTTCTCCATTATTTTTTCCACAACATGAAAGTAGACTTAATGGTCTATATGATTCTATGTTTGTCCTACTCCCCTTTCCCTTAAAGATAGGTTTAATAATTGCATGTCTCCAATCTTGAGGAATCTTCCCATATTTATATGACCTAGTGAATAATAGATATAATGGTATCATAAGTTCTTGCTGAAGTGTTCTCAGGTCATTGTTACTAATTCCATCTCCTCCATGTGCTTTGTTTGGATCCAGTTTGCTCAATTCTTTTTCAATATAAACTAATTTGATTCCAGTATCTGGGGTTACCTGGATGTCACCAAGACAACTTGTTACCCCTTTTGTGGAGCTAAAGTGTTTTGCATAAGATTTTGTAAATATATTTATAATCTATTGTGTCTGAGAATAAGTTTTAGAATCTGCGCACAGTTTATCAATTTGTGTGTCTTTACGCCTTCCACATCTTATGTATCTATATAAAGGTTTCCTGTCATGCTCAATATCTTTATATAAATTTGCTTCAAATTTTTCTTGAGCTTGTCTAACACTATGCCTAATCTGTTTGTCCAGCTTGTTTATTTCAATTTTCAAAGTTGTAGTTCGACCTGTCTTCCATTTCTTATATTTTTGTCACTCACCTTAATCAGATATCTTGTTCTTATAGAAATATATCCCCCTGATATTTTATGCCTAGATCCTGATGTTAAACATTTTTTTTTTTGCACTTAAACAGTTTCTCTTTCAAAACTTTCCATATTCCATCTACAGTTTTTTCCACTGAACACCTCACTCCAGTTAGTTTTACATAGTGACCGTTTTGCTTTCGTATAATCTGTAATTAACTTTATGTGCATTGGTTTAGATTTCAGTTTGGCAGAATTATCTAGCAACAAATTAACCTTCATAACCCTATGATTACTGCACATCAATGGTGGTAAAACTTGACTTGAAGTAACAGTAATTTCTTTAGGACACATACAATGTCTAGTATGTTCCATCCCCTGGTAGTTTTTTTTTACAGTCTGAAGCAGTTCTTGTTCCTGAGTACATGTTGTGAATAATTTCCTTACTAACGTTGAGTCAATATTATTCCAGTCTGTTTTTGATAAATTTGAGTCCCCAGCTAATATTATTCTTCCCTCCTGTGTTTCATGCAAGAACTGTATGAATTTCTCTAGGTCATCTCGACCTGACTTTGGTGGTCTATACACTCTGACAATTGTTATATGTTCCAGGGTTGTCTTTATTGTAACAGTTACACAGTATATAGTGTTGGTGTTATCATTGAACATGTAATAATCACAGGTCTCATAACTATCTTTAATCCATATCGTAACACCTCCACATGACTTTTTGTTATAATGTCTGTTACAGTAAAAACATTTACACCCTGACAGAACTGGTTCCCAGTTACTGTTCTTTAACCACATTTCACAAACAATAACAACATCAGTCTTGTGAGAACGTACCAAATTTTCCAATAAAAAACTTTATTATTAATGCTCCTAGCATTAACAACCATTAGAAATACATCAAATGTTGCTATCTGTGAACTGTTAAATTTTCAACTTGGCAGAAAAATCCTGCCTAATGTTTCTCAAATATTGCAAAATATCTGCGGCAAAAATTCTCTCCCCTGATCTTGTAAAATGCATGCCATCCTGTCTGAACCTATGTGCCCAAAACTAGGTTTGGATGCGCTACACATTTCCATTTTTTAAAACAGGACATTTTTTCCATGTAGGTATTTACCCAAAAAATCTTTTAATTTACAGTGACCTGACTATCCTTTCTATAGGTAATTTGTGAAAAATACATCCTAACACCAGTACAAGTTATACTATGTAAGATGGCTGTCCACTAACAGTCATAGAATCCTTATGGATGACATCATTTGTACCGACATGAATAAAAACAGAGCCATACTTCTTTACATTAAGGCGTTCCAAGGTTTATCTCACATCTTTTATTTTTGCTCCTGCCAAGCAAAACACTTCGATGTTTATTATCTTCTCTGCAAATATAAGTATCAGTTCCTCTAATAACTGAATCAAAAATTACAAGAATATCTTTGCTTGCCAGCTCTGAATAATCTTTAGCTTCTAATACAGTAATACCTGCTCTATCAATTGTTACGAAGGATAGACCTTCATCACTATAAGTCTTATTAATCTGACTGTTTTCATTGTGTCTTAAATTCTCATCCAGCTGGTATTATAAATTCACAGCTTCAGCCACGTAGTCAACATCTGTCTTTATCTTCTTTTTTCTTACAGTAATGTGCTTCAATCCTTCTCAGTTCAGTTTTGATTTCTTCCTTTTCACCTGCCCCTTGCCTCTTTTTTCTTCCTTCTCTTTTGGAAAAATGATGCCTTTTTCTGTAGATTGAAGGTTTTCAGATAGAAAAATATTATTATTCCCTGTTACCTGTGTCTTACATAACAAAGCAGGGTCCTTTTTAGTAAGTATTCTCTTTCTTTTACAGTCATTAATCAGTTTTTTCCTTATTTGTTGTGAACTTCTTCCTTTCTTTCTTTTTTTGTTTCCTTCTAAACAAACCAGATCCTTGCTGAATACCTGCATCCAGAATTCCAAAGTTGTCATGGCTATTGTTTTGTTTCATAGGGGTTGAATGATCTTTGCAGACAAAAGATGCATCATTTCCTAAATGTGTTCTATTTGTTCTTTGCCTAACATTATTTATTTCACCAGTCTAGTCATTAATACATGAAATAACAGTTCTACAAGCCATGTCAGTTGCACAAGTGCAATCATCATCATTAAATCTAGATTTACTTCTAACACTGGCAAGCAAATCATTCAGCCTTTGACACGAGAAACACAGATCACCAGTATTATCAGCTGTTACCTTTAAATATGCATAGCATTTATTACACTGTACAAGATGTTTGTATTAGCAAATTGTTAATTGCATACTTATTTAAGGAATCAATTTCAGCTCCAAATGAATAAAATACTGTAAAAGAAATGAATAATTAAAATTAGTACCCACAGAATTCAAAGAGAACTTAAATCAATTTCTATGACAAAAAATCACACAAGCAATATACAACTAAATACTAAAGTAAGTACAGTAAAGTTGTTCTGACAAGTTCCGCAAGCCAGACAAAAGTTGTAATTCCTTTACATTGCACGCAGTAGCTTCTGTTCACTACCACTCACAGTCACACTTCTTTTTAACAGTAAAGATCAATAAATCACAAACCAAGGTAAGATTGTTTAGATATGCTCTGTCTAGTGCAGGTAAAGAGATATTAACTGTTATTCATATAATATTTATTGATGTTGGCATGAATGTCATGTTTTCTAAATATCTCAACAGAGTTATAACTGGTTAGCCTCCTGTGACAGCTCTCAACTGGTACAACAAATTGCTGCTGGCAATATGTGTCTAACTTGCGTGATTGCTGAAATATTGTGAATCATTTGCAAAATATTACAAACTTAATAGTTACTGAGTTTACTGTGACTTATAAAATCTAGTTTAAGACCTACAACGTAAAGAATACTAGCACTCTAAAAATAGTTTGTGCTCAAATGTTTGCATTTTACTTTTATTTAGTAACCCCTATGGTTCCAGAGAGATGGAGATTTGCTAGACTCAAACTATGTCCTCACATTTCAATCAAAAAGCTTAGGCTCCTCCCATTGGAAGTTGCATTGCAAACCTCCAGAGCTCCATTGAAGGGAATGATTTAAAGTATGCTTCTACAGTACTGTCCATCTGAAGTCCTTCACTGTAAAACAAAATGTTTCCCGGCATAATTAAATCTCATAACACAGCAGGAGATACAATGCATTCTAATTATGTGCCCAAAATCTGGAATGCTATTCCAAAAACCTCTTAAAAGTTGATAGATAACTTGTAAGCTTTTAAGTTAACTAGCGCATATTCAACCTCATGCTCCATCTATTGCTCTGCCTGTCATGTTGTATGGTATAAAATCACAATGCTGATGTTAATATTCCTCAGAATGAAACTTGTATTTATCACATAAATAATGTCAATAGATGTTTGCCTGGTCTTACTTTTACACAATTTGAAGAAACCTTCTGGTAGTTTAGTGCCTCATATAATGGTACAGCAACTGCCATTCTGATATATGTAATATGATTGATCAACACTGTCTAAGTTGTTATGTACATCAGTACTGATCCATTGTTAATGTCTAGTGCTTTAAATGTTGCTGTAACCTATTGGGTGCTTCTCTATGGGCCTCTAATGAAAACAGATTCTTATGCCCAAATAGAAAGAAAGAAAGAAAGAAAGAAAGAAAGAAAGAAAGAAAGAAAGAAAGAAAGAAAGAGAGTGGATCAATGGGTGGGACAAATGGGGCTGCTGTACCTGGTACCAGGTTGTGGGATACACCAATGGTAGAAAAAAATCTCTCTCTCTCTCATTATATATATATATATATATATATATATATATATATATATATATATATATATATCCTATCTGGCACACATGCTAGCAACTCTTTTCAATAACTATATCACTTTAATATAAACTGAACAAGAGAGCGAGAGACAGAAAGACAGACAGACAGTTGCTAGGTAACAGTGTGAGGGCCAGGATCTGTTGTATGTGCTATGTGGTTCACATTGCGTACTTCAACTCTTTAGCAGTATGTGTTGCTCACGCAAACAGTCTCACTATAAGTGTTGACCCTACGTTCCTTTTTAGTTGCTAGGCATGCAGTCCATCTTAGACAAAATTCCAAATAGCCCCAAAATACTATCTGGTTAAGTGGGGTTCCTATTACGTTATCGAAGTTCTGAAACTTCGAACACCATAAGGTTGAACCTTATTTTTAAAGTGTCAGAACTTTGCGATAACTCTAAAAAAAAAAAACTAAAACAAAAAACTAAGAATAAAGTCTTGCAAAATCTTCCCTGTCCGCACTGTATTGCGATCTCAGAGTTGGTATATTTAAAGAGTGGGGGGGGTGCGGGGTGCGGGTCTATATTATAACATCGATGTCTTACAACTTTGAATGTTATAATATCAAACACAGTAGAGCGAAACACCAGAAAACCGAGCAGTCAGAATAGCGAATGTTTTCCCAGGGAAAAAATTCACTGTTCCGACAAACATACACACAACACAAGCACACCAAAATAAATAATCCACACACACACTTCACAAAACCCTACACTAAACCATACATACCCCACTAGCTAGCCACTTACCTTAACCCAACCCTAACCCTAAGGTCTGTCACTATCGCATACTCACCTTACCCGCTCCCTAACCCTAACTCACCTACCCCACCCTAACCCTAACGTCTACACAATCGCACACTTACCTGACCCGCGCCCTAACCCTAGCTCATCTAACCCATGCCCAATCGCACACTCACCTTCATTCACACACTGACCTTAACCTGGTCCATAACCTTCGCTCCACAGTCGAGGAAATAGCGAAGCTGCAGAAACGGCCCACCAAATACTTTTCCCTAGGAAAGTATTCAGTGTTCTGCAGCTTCACTATTTCCAGCATTCGCTCTACTGGGTTCGATATTATAACTTTCAAAATTGTAAGACTTCAATGTTATAATATAGACCCAGGGGGGTTGCAACAGTTAGGTAGGTTTTAGGTTTTCTATTGTTTTTTTTTTTTTTACATTCAAATTCTTGAAACTTCGAACATTTGAGTTTGATGTTCTCTGGTTCAAAGTTTCAAGAATTCAGCAATGTAATATGAACCTGGTTAAGTGACTTGCTCAAAGTCACACAGTTGGGAAATGAAGGCTGAGGAAATCAAACGCTATACTACAGGAAGCATGTCATTATCAGCTGGTACTACAGGAAGCATGTCATTATCAGCTGGTACTACAGGAAGCATGTCATTATCAGCTGGTACTACAGGAAGCATGTCATTATCAGCTGGTACTACAGGAAGCATGTCATTATCAGCTGGTACTACAGGAAGCATGTCATTATCAGCTGATACTACAGGAAGCATGTCATTATCAGCTGGTACTACAGGAAGCATGCCATTATCAGCTGGTACTACAGGAAGCATGTCATTATCAGCTGGTACTACAGGAAGCATGTCATTATCAGCTGGTACTACAGGAAGCATGTCATTATCAGCTGGTACTACAGGAAGCATGCCATTATCAGCTGGTACTACAGGAAGCATGTCATTATCAGCTGGTACTACAGGAAGCATGTCATTATCAGCTGGTAGCTTTAATCCTTTGTGCTAACTGCCAGTCTAAGCCCTTGTGTACTACATTTGTGTTAGTTTTACTCGGTGCTTTGTTTGTTACATTGATTGTGCAGTGAAGGTAATACCAATGTGCTGAAAACAAATGCTTTTGGAGCTCATGGGCAGAGGTGCACTTGTGCTGCATGCAACATGTTTTGGTTCATTGATTTAGAATAGATGTGTACCAAGGACTTGGCTACAACTAAATGACCCTGGCAGTAAGAATACCTAAGGGTTGTGACTATATATATTTGCCCCTAACAAATCAGTTGTCTTATCGCAATTCTGTGTAAGTTACTGACAGGCATTTGTACAGTTGTCATTATTTGAGTTTTGGTTTTATTAGTCACACTTCACTACTGTCATATCATGAGGTGAAGCACCAGTATACAATTTTCTAAGTCTATAACAGTAACGTCATAACAGAAATTGTTTTCCTAACTGCAAAACAATAGTAATTAATAGCTATGATGGGACATAGGCAATTACCATTTTTGTGTCATGAAAGCTAATTACACTGTAAACAAAATCATTTTAATAAAGACATTTAGCTTTACATTGCCTCATTTCAAAGCTGCATGTTTATGTTTAACTGTTATCACCTTTACAGTGTTTTACTCTTGTCAGGCGTTTCTGCTTATTGTGATGTGCCTGTCACTCTGATAGGCAGTGGACATAATTGCCAAATAAACACAAAGCACTGTAAATAATATCCATTAATGCTTAAGATACTTTGCAATATTTATGAGTTTCAAACAAGGTGTCATATGGAGTTTAGTTTTGGTATATGTGAACTGTCTGCCTTAAATGGCTATGAGAAAACATGTAACCAGAGGCAGATTTGTTTTTTAGAGAAATTTATATCCCTGTAGCGATATGTGGGAATTGTAAACTTCTTACATTTTAATGTCTGTTTAAACAATTGTTAAGGTTAATGGAATCTATCTTGTTAACTTGCTTCACTGGAAAAGTCCCTCTTAATTTGATGGATTGTTTTGCTATCTGAAAAAGCCCCACTGAAAACAACCCAGAAGAAGCTAGGTAGAAAGTATGAATGAATGTTTGGCATACTATGAAAGCAAAATGCTATATTTTCATGAGAAGAAATAGCCTGCTATAGCACATTCATTCACACACTGGGAAAAAATATACATTCATAGAAACAAATCAATGCTAACCTGATTTGTTTGTAAAGACATTTGGTACTGGTAGTCAGAGACGCTGGTTGCAAATACATATTTATCAGATCATTCTTTTCTAAGGTTTAGTTTAAACTCTTTTCCAATTCATCTACCATTTTGTTTTGATTAACTTTACATGTGCATACTATTAATTCTTGAATTAGTATCTCAATAGTCTTGGTTTTGTTCATGTACTGAAATGTATTTTATTGAACATATACTCTGTGTTGTGTGATTTCACCTGTGTGTTATTAAACTTGCTTCTTATACCTGTTGATATACTTGAGTTTTAAAAATGATGTCATTTGACTGCTTACACGCTTATCTGTTCTGGAGTTAATTTAAATTCATTTTGGATTATTGCTCTTCATTTATTGTTCAAGGAGGTTAGTAGGTTAATGTCCCTAGAGTCCTTACAAGCACTGCCATATTTATCCTGAGTTGCCCCAATTGTCAGTGGTTAGATGAATGAAGTTTGCAGAGGTAAGGGTCTATGGTAGTTAATACCAACTTTTCTGACCAGGAGAGACATGGGAACCACCCCAGGAGTGAATTTGCAGTCACCAATTGATTGATCTAGGTTGTGTTTGAAGATGGTCGGGGAGGGGCTCTCTTTCATATGAATTGGAAGCTTTTTCTAGAGAAGTGTCAGCTTCTGGGAGATGAATCTATCGCTTCAGCATGACCTAAAAAACTCTACTTGTATCAAGATTAGGTCACCCACGATGAGACTTGAACTTACAATCATTGTCTTAGAAGGCCACTGGGCCATTGTTAATATTGAAAGAAAGCTATGTACTGTGATGTCATTTATTTTAACTGCTACACATTTATATTTGATATTGTTTATAATTCTTATCTCTTTGTGCATATATCATTGGTCAAATTAATATCTTAAATAGTCATTACATTTATATATTTATTGATATTTTTTACATATTCTCCAACTGCTTTCCTTAACTTTAGTTAACATTTACTTACTCGAATTTCACAAAATTTGTGAAGTGTTCTGTGATAAAGCACTGTAATAAAAGCTGAGCTGAGTTAAAAAGGACAGCAAAGTATCACAGCTCCCACTGACCCTCCATATATCAGGTATATCAGAATAGGGGCATGTCAGTGCACAATAATGCTCTGTTGCTAACAATCTAGATCCCGTGACTTTCTTAAATTCAACTATATATATATATATATATATATATATATATATATATATATATATATATATATGGGTTCCCTTCAAAACATCTAAAACCCATAACTAAAACCTATAACACTAAATTTCATAAAATCTAACAGTACAAATCACAAGAAAATAACATCCCTTCCATGTATAATGATATATAATGAAACCAAACTACCAAACACACTTTTTATTATGTTTCTGCAGGGGGGCTTGATACAGTGGGGTTAGGAAATTAACTTTTTCCCACTGTAGTGCAGTCTTGGAGTTGGTATATTTAATTTATGGGGGGTGTGCAGGGGTGCTTGCCCCCCTGCAGAAATATAATAAAAAGTGTTTGGTAGTTTGGTGTTGTTATGTGTGGAGGCCGGGGATGTTATTTTCTTGTGATTTGTAGTGTTAGATGTTATGAAATTCGACGTTTTGGGTTTTAGATGTTCTGGTCTCAATGTTATGAAATTAGATGTTATGGGTTTTAGATGTTTCAAAGTAGACCCATATATCTATATCTATCTATATATATATATATATATATATATATATATATATATATATATATATATATATATATATACTAGATTTTTATATATATAGGATGGTGCTGTCTCCTCACAGCAAGAGGATCTCCAGTTCATTTCTTCACTGGGGTGCCTTCTGTACAGAGTCTGCATGTCCTCTCTGTGTTCATGTGGGTTTCCTCTGGATGCTCTGGTTTCTTCACACATTCTAAAGACATGTCTGGAGCATTTCTCCCCAGGCATCTGCTGAAAAATGGTTCTGTCCTAGTTGTACTTTCCCAGTCAACAAATGTTAAATAAAAATACTATACATTATTAATGTTGATCTTAGTAGTAGTTTAAAATGCTGCATCTTATATTGTCACAATTCCTTCCACTCCAAAAGCACTTTATTACTAGTAGTGTGTGTGTGTGTGTGTGTGTGTGTGTGTGTGTGTGTGTGTGTGTGTGTGTGTGTGTGTGTGTGTGTGTGTGTGTGTGTGCGTTTCTTTGTATAAGTGCACTTATGTTTTAAATATACATGCTAATTCTCCACTGCTCTAAAGTGCAATGCAGATTGTCAGAGTTCTAGTGTGAACCCATCCTCCATGCCATAGCTCTTGTTGGAGAAGTACAGTCTTTAGTGATTTAATAGAGTACTTATTAACAGACTATTGCAATATCAAGAATGTGTATTCCATTTTACAAATGGAAAAGCAGAATGTCAGTTTCAGTCATAAAAGTAGGATAATGTTAAATGCCACTTTCCAAAATTATTTAAAGATTCTGCATGTTAATTTTCTCTTGCCATAAAGTGTAATGCAAAACATTGCAACCCATCTGGGATCCCTAATGACACTACATTGGTCTGGAGTTACATTCTGAGTACTTTAGAATACCACTATTTACCACAGCACCAGTCTTACTGTCAAAAGTGGGGTGGTGCTGATGATGGACCATGAGGAAACTTTACCACCGAACAGGCATGTCATTCTGGGGTACAGAACTGAAAATGAGTTATGAGGATACTTGGTCAGTCATGCACATATGGCAGGAAATGCATTGCATTAGCAGAAATGAATAAAATGTGTTAGTGGAGACTACATAGACCAATAATAGGAGAGAAAGATAAGCAAAAGTTAATATTTTTATGTTCACTAGGTTGGCACAATTAACAAATATTCATGAAAGAATGGACTATGACAGGAAACAGCAAAAGGTGTAAAACACAATTTTTATATATTAAGCAAGAAGTGGAATACAAAAGGAGAGATGTGCTCTCAGAAGATAAGGTGCAAAAGCTTGAACTGTAAGATAACAGTCAGAGAAGCAGATTCAGAAGTTGTAAAAGAAAAGACATAAGCAAACATGTCTGAATTTTCCAAGCTATTTTAAACTACATCCAAAAATAATCATCTATGACGTCTCCACAGTTCACACTGTTACTTCAGTAGTCACCTAATTACAGTTTGTTGCTGTTATTTGAATCCGTCATCATTTAATCAAAACTCATTGCCTTTTATTAAATATTCACGATTCCAGTTGCAGTGGTAGTGTACTGTTAAACTTATGATAAAATAGTTGCATATACATATCCTGATTGTGGGTGTTCAGTGATAATTAGGATGAAAATGAGAAGCAGATGAGACTGAAAAAGTGAATAACTAATTCAGAAGAAGTAAGACACTTGCAGATGACATTGCAAAAAAGAGAAAATAGACATTATGGGCAATAAATTTGACAAGATCATGAGTCACCTTGATGGCCTTTTGAGTGACATGGGTGCCTTATGTGTAGAGCTGAGTGAAGTAACATGCAAGGTTGGGTAGTGGCATGCAGCCATGGCTGAAATAAGTGACAGAGTTGTAACTGGAAGACTAATTAAATAAACATGAAAGAGTCACTCAAAAGCTGCATCATCAGCTGGAGTCATTGTAATAATACAAAGGCTTAGAGAATTGCAGTCAAAAGAAAATTGTCAGGGTAATCATGCAGAAGTGTATGAAGGACAATAACTGATCAGCTTTATGGGGCAAGGACTCCACCAAACAGCGGCAGATGATCCTTTCTTTAATTGGAAAGTCGAGTGGGCCTAATAAGTGGGAATGATACGGATGGAAAGACCTAGACATTTTCTGTTCAAATAGCACAGTTTAAAGTGTAAAGAACGGGTCATTAGACAATGTTATTTTTCACTGGTCATTAGACAATGTTATTTTTCATGGGTCATTAGACAATGTTATTTTTCATGTGGGAAGGGGTAGTGGATAATGTGTCAATGAACATCTTGGTCCTGGTTATGGAAGTTTATGGGCAGTGAATACATTTTGACTTGGGAAACATTAAAATACCTCAAGTGTGAAATTATTCAGGAAAGAGTGGACTGGGATTAGGAAAGTATGTCAGCATTAGGTGGGTATTAGAGGTGGGATGAATGCGATACTGATGTGGGAGAAGATGAATGGAGGATGGATAAGAGACTGGGAAAAATGATGGTATGGCCATTTCTTTTGAAAAGGTTAGTAGCAAATAGTGCTCATTTCTGTAGTAGAGTGAATCTCTGCCAATGAGTACTTGGCATCACCTTCTATGGAAGCAGCAGGAAGGTACAGAAATGGGGCAGTAGGTAGGGGGTGATTGCATGTTGAATGTGGGGGAAACATTGGTATGGCTATGGTACACAAGTGTAAACCTAAAAGAAGGATGATGAGAAAAAGAGAAAGGGAGAATTAAAGGTGGCTTGGAGTAAGTTGCACTAAAAGGCAGAAGTGATGTGGGAAACTTGGTACCGAAGTTGGGATTGTGATAAGGGGAACAGAAAGGCAGGTGTTGAGCAAAATTATGAATATGATGAAGAAAGTAACTGGGCGGTATGGCTGGTTGAGAGAAGCTAAAGGGTAGTATTGACTGCGTATTAAGTCCCTAACAAAGACATGAAGGAGTTGTTGGAAGAAGAGTTGGGGAAAACAGGAATTTTGATTGGACATAGGAAATTATTAGGGCATGACATTGACATGGTGTTAGAGACAATGAAACACATAATGTTTAATGAATTTCACAAAAGAAACCAGAGGATGTTGATAATAAGAATGGTATATCAGGTTTTATATGATGTATGGAGCATGAAGAAAGGAAAAGAAAAAAGTTTCACATTTTTAAGGGATGAAAAACATGACAAATGTAGATTTCATTGCTTTTTGATGGACAGAGAATCAATAGAAGAAGGGAGCATATATGCGAGAAAGAAAGAGTAATTTTTCCTAATGCCTTTCACCACTTTGTTTTTTCATCGCATGTTCCTAGACATGTCCTGCATATCTGTTTTCTGGTAAATCTAATATAGTTTGCTCAGATTTGAGCCTCTGTTAGTCTTGTTTCATGTGTAAAACTAGGTTCCTCTGTAAGATACACAGAAAGGATGGTGGAAGTCTCAGTTCCCTTCAAGGAATCTTATATAGTGATGAAAACAATGCTCTCTAAATTATCTTTTGCCAAAAAAACTCTGCACCCCAGGTAACTGGTAGACTTTTAATTTTACCACTCTTACCAGTAGTGTAATGGTCATGCCAGGCATGCTGACATTAACTCTTCACAGTGCAGTTACTAACTTTTCTGTCTTTGTTTGTATGAAATCATTATGTATCTTCCAATGTACATATTTTAGAGAATACCAGTTCTAAATATTGGAAACAGAACTACTCATTT
Source organism: Protopterus annectens (assembly GCF_019279795.1). NCBI lineage: Eukaryota > Metazoa > Chordata > Ceratodontiformes > Protopteridae > Protopterus > Protopterus annectens. The sequence goes on along the minus strand of NC_056727.1, from coordinate 645,994,330 downwards.
CCATCTCTTCTTCACTTATCTTTATCATCTTTCTTTCTCCTAATTCCATAAGGTATCAATTTCATTTTTTATCATTTATTACTAGATCAGTCTCTCTAGTAAATGACTCAGCTGTGCCTGTTTGCCTACTAGGAGTCATAAAGTTGGCTGCCAACATGAGAAGATTGTCAGCAAGTCCCAAGACTGTGTTTACTTTTCATTTTGTTGGTAATCACCTCTAGTCTATCCATAATAATATAATCTCTTTATATATATATATATATATATATATATATATATATATATATATATATATATACACACACACACACACACACACACACACACACACACACACACACACACACACACACACACACACACACACACACACACACACACACACACACACACACACACACACACACACAGCACAAGTCCTCCAGTTCTGGTGCTTGATAAGACAACAACTAAAGTCCAAAAATAAACTAGCACTCAGAAGTATACTGTGGAAGCGTAAGCAAACCATTTTTGTAACCTACTTGCAGAACATTAAAAGAAAATGTTTCCACTTCTGAGTGCTGGTTTTCTTTTGGGAGTTTGCTATATAAACCTGGTAATGTATCGGGTACTATATAACATAGTACAGATATATTTCTGCCAGTGTTATCTGGACAATGTTGTTTGGCTTAGCAGAATGACCTTGGAGCAGCATCTCATTATAGTTTCACAGGTGTTTATTAGGCTAACAACCACAAGGGACTTTTTAAGCCTAGCCATGCATCCCATATCTTTGCCAACTTCTGGTACCCTTGATAAGTGTAAGCAGGGGCTTGGGAGATGAAACATTTACAGGTTACCTCTGTCCATTAGAGACATAGGTGCTAAACTATGGGTGAATTTCTGGTTTCCCATCCAATTGTCCAAGTCACACTTAAATTGGGTTAGGGAGGAATTCTACTTCACATGGATGAGGAGCCTGTTCCTTAGACAGGGTAGTCTCTGGGATATATACCTGTCTCTCCAGCAGGTCCTATTTATATCACAGGCTTGTTATCATGCTTCTGAATCAGACACTATCACTGTTAGAGCTAACAGTGCTAGTTTTAGCCCTATCAGCTAATGAATGTGGCTGTGTATGTATGCATGCCCATCCTTGCCCCACACACACACACACACACACACACACACACACACACACACACACACACACACACACACAGCTTCACGGTGCTTACATGCTAAGATGCTTATAGATGTAAATTGGTGTGCATCATCAAAAAGCAGCGTACACTTTTTTACTTCACTGTCCCAGTAGTGATTTAGAGCTATTTTTTTAAATCACTCTATCACAGTATTCCAATGTTAGTGAAATATCTTGGAAAAGCATTTGCCTTATTTGTGTTTGTCATGCTCCCTGGCTGCCACATTTGCATTAGGCCTTGGCAAGTGAAACTGTTGTGCTACAGGTCAGTGCCTTTGCACCACTGTAACAATATAGCTTTTTCTGAATCAATAAAGTATAATGTACTGGGCAAACCTGCTGTAAACAAAGCTGCTGAATGTGTTATACATTTCTGCATCCCGGGGACAGTACATGGTCTATGTCTTATGGATTATAAAGATGCATCTTTTATTGCTTCAGGACTTGCTGACCCAGTACAGGCAAGAAACCCACTATTGAGAGATATTCTCATACAAAGAAAATGTATCTCATCAAGTGATATTTAAGATTCTTAATAGGTTCACTACTGAAATCCAAAGCTCATAGTCCAATGGGAGAGCTAAGTAAAATAAGACATATAAAAGGAAATGAGGTCAGAGCAAACACATACAAGTAGGCACTGGAATTCAACCAAAAACAGCTGCTTAGTTCTGCAGGAAGACAGGAGCTGAAGTTTGTGTGATAACAATCACAATGTCCAGAAAAAGAAGTCGGATGGCACACGTCATTATAAATTAGGACGGACTGCTATAATCAGATTGTTTCTTTGAAAATTATAATGCTGGGAAAGGGCTTCATTATCCAGTATGTAGTTTGGTTTGTAAAAGTCTTGCTTATACAGAAGCTGAAACCAGAAGATGAAGCAATTCAAGAAAAAATATTCAGAACTGAAATAACAAGCAGAACCCAATTAACATGAAGCTGAACATTCTTTCTCTCACGTGAATACATCTGATATCTTGGGGTCATAGAGATTAGTTCTGAAGCTTAGAAAATGGTTAGAAATACTTAGCAGATATGCTATTAAAATGTTCATGTTCTGGTACTTTTCCTGTTGAACTGTATTTGTAGCAGGAATAAAGGAGATGGCCAGCAGGAATGCCAATTTGTTTTGAGTCTTAAAAAGTGGCTAGAAATACATCTTATACCTAGTATAATGCAGATGTGATGTTCAAAGAGAAATTTCCAATAGTCATTCAGTGTAGTCATGCTCTAGACCCCTCTAAAGAACTGATTATGTACTTCAATTTATGCATCTTGAAAAGCTTTAGTGTTCAATGCAGCAAGTAAAGTCAGCTCTAAACAAGCAAGCATATACTTCTGAAAAAAATATGGATTTTCATTGTTATTATACACAAAAGTAATAGAAATAATTTTTTTTATATACAAGAATTACGAAACGTCCATAGGTATACTGATATCAGCTTGCAGGCAAATGCTTTCTTAATACATCATGACTTAACACAGTAAAAGGACTTTTGAATGTCTTGGTAGGTCACAGAGATGCATTCTTGTATTCAGAACTACAGAACAGTATGCCTCTGATATGCATGAAGACATTAAGGTAACGTGAGTATGGGTTTGTGAGGTATCATAGCAGTACTGACACAGGTCCTGTACCCACACTTACAAGCTGAATTCTCAGTAAAAAAATGCTGGAAACTGCTGCTATGTCTGCAAAGCAATCATGCCCTTACAGTACTCGAACAGCAACCAGCAGAAATACACTGGGGGTAAATGTCTTTGGCTTTCATGTAATTATCTGATACCAAGTGCAAACAGTTCAGCTTGCCAGAGTGTCCCCAGGGTGAAATCCATCAGCATAAGGCAGAAGAAAGAAAGAACAGGGACATTAGTCATCTGTCAAAGACAGTCATGAAATTTCCAACTATTAAAACTCACAACGGTGCAAAGATTTGGAATATCTAGTTATGTAAGGACTTTAGTGCAATTCTTTGTCCTAATCATTGAGCCTAGGCCACCGATTCTGAGACAAAGTATCATCTTGTTCGTAAATTAGATTCAGTTAGTATGTCACTGGTCATAAACCCCTCCTGCTCTTGCACTGACTTTTTGCAGAGGGTATATAGGGCTCTATACCACTTCTTTTATAAGCAGAAAGTTGGATTATACAGTGGCACAGAATTCCCTAATGGGGTGCTCTCCTTACATGTGGCAATTCACATTGCCATCTGGGAGTGAGTCATGCAGACAAATATAAACACTACATCTAAACTTGTACTTCTGACCAGAGGGTTATTACAGGAAGGAAAAGGAACAAAACAAATCTACTTCCTCCAACTGTGAGATTTCAACATATTTTGATAAAGACTGAGCAATATCTAATAAAGGATGGGGTAACTTAATGTACTGGTTGCAGTTAAAATCCCAAGTAGACCTCATTCTCCTCTTAACAAACAGGAAAAGCAATAAAAAACCTACTGTAGAAATGACAAGGGGGAAGTCAGTTATCATTTATAAGTTTCAGCACCAAAAATATTATCAAAACTAATTTAAAATGGCTGTAAGGGTGCTGTTCTTCATTAAAAGATTAATGAATGCCTGAAATAGCATGCCTGAAAGGCTAGTGGAGGATATGCTAACAATCATTAGTAAACTGCCTATGATAAATGTAAAGAAATACCTACAATTAAACAGAGATGAGCAGTCGCTGCATAAATGAATAATCACTCAGGAACTGAGAGTCTTAATGGCTGGGTTGAACTATTATTTTTTTATAATCCCATACTTCTTTAATTTGACTTGGACTTGAAAAACTCTTTACTTACTAAACAATACTCGTGTATTGGTATTCTGTTTATAACAGAATGCAATAATTCTAACTGCTGCAGATTCATTTTGCTATTACTTTGTATTACTTTTCAATAATAAAAAACAATAATATTTGACAAGGGTCAATATAATCTAACAAATCTTATGGCTATAATATAGTATAATATAGATATAATGGCATGTATGTGTGTGTGTTTGTGTGTGCGTCTGTGCATATATTCCTAACGCAAAGATTGTTGTAGTTCTGTGGCAGAATGATCCCATTTCTTGTACACAAACATTCACATACATGCATATATACACATGCAGAAACACACTCACACCAGAAAAATGATAGAGGTTTAAAGAACCAATATCTCAACACTTTTTGAAATGGCATGTTAGTGCAGGTGAAAAAGAGTTCTTGTTTTCTTTAAACAGGTTAATTACCAATGTCAATTTTTTTCTCATTTTAATATGCCTGAGACTTTAGTTTTACAATGCCTTGAATAATTTTTATGGTGATATTTGTGCTTTCAATTACTGCCTTGATGACTAAAGAGGGTTGTACTATATGACAGTCCTGGGCAAGTGCATTCCTGCTGTAGCCACTTAAAAATAAATGGTAGTACTAATAGTCCCAGCCTACACACATGTAAGGTGAATGTGCAAATCGTGGCACTATGTCAATATGTGAATGTGAGAACAGTGAATGTGCCTACTGGCTTTCACACTTCTCAGGCCTGCAAAAAAACACTCAGTACAATTTTGAAGAGCTTACTCTCTGTACAATAATCTAAAAAGAATGTCAATATGTACAGAACAAGCACACTTCTGAATACGTGCTGTACATGTTCTTATGTTCTAAAATGCTTTTGCACAGTTTATCAGGCAGCCATGAGCACCAATTTGTACTAGCATTGTGGGAATGTTCCACAAGAAAGTGCACTTACTGTGGCTTAGCTGTACTGGGTACCAGCATATGAAAATGTATGTATGCTTATACTTCATTGTGAAAGTGCCCAGGTGCCTGCCTTGTTTGAGATTTTATAAGTTAGGAAAGGGGAAAATAAAGTCAGAAAAAGGGAGAGAGAACAGAAAACACAAAAAGAAGGCTTTAAGTTGGTTGTGCTGGAGGAGGTGGGAGATAATGGGTAATTTTTTTGTTGGCATATACCCCCTTTCCTCTGAATATACATACACACACACACACACACACACACACATATATATATATATATATATATATATATATACATATATATATATATATGTATAGACAGATATAGATATAGATAAAAATGGATAGATACGAGGGAAGGTGGAGAAGGATAAAAGGAAGATTGGGTAGGAAAGAATGTTAGTGAAGAGTTATGGGTATTGACAATTACACAAATGGCAGACAAGATGGATAGGAACACAATTTAGGGTTTACAAATGGAAAAAGATACATGCACAGAAGGTGAATTGACCGTAGGAATGGGGCTGAAACCTTCAATACCACTTCCTTCGAAAGCCGGAGATCCTCACATTGTTCCATGTTCTGATGTTCCTGGGTGGAGAAAACCATTGATGTTTCATTTGAGGCTTTCTGTGACTCTGTGGTCAGAGCCAACCATGATAGAAAATCTTGCAATTACAAAGGGGGCTTTGCTACAGACCCCACTGCCTCTCCATCACCCCATCCACTAAAGCCTCTACCAGGTCCTGAAGCTCTGATAATGGCTTTTCAGGCTGCCACACTGTGAGGTGACCAAAGTGTTGGACCAAAAGCTTCTCAGCTTGTGAAGTAGTCCAGTGATGGGTAGGAGGTGGTGGTGATCTCTCTCGCACCTAGTTCAACTGCTGTTGAGATTCCCCAGGCTCTACTGACTCTACAGAAGGAGACAGAAATGAGATAAAGAAAATGACTTATAAGTATTCACTGCAAGTGTTTTTATTTCACAAAAAATAAGAAAACAGTAATATTTTATTAAGTACTTATAAACTGACAGCAATGAAATATATGCTAACATGTATGGGTAGTGCAGTGGTGCAGCAGTTAATGTTGTCACCTCAAAGCAAAAGGTTCAAAAGTTGAATTCTCATCTGGGGTGCCTTTTTGCGGAGTCTACATGCTATCTCTCCATTTGTGTGGGTTTCCTCCAGGTACTCTGGCTTCCTCCCACATTCCAAAGAAATACATTTGGAGTGTTTCTCCGTGGGCCTCCACTGAAAATAGGCTCTGTCCTAGTTGGACTTTCCCATTCAACAAATGTTAAATAAATAAAGCAAATGTCACAACTAATGTAATAATAAAACAAACTAACTAAACCAACAATTAAAGCCTAACAGCTGTCTGGATCAAAAATATTTGTTCAATTACAAAATGGACACAGAACAGTAATTAATAAAATAAGCACTTTTGTTTGAAAATATCAGATTTCTTCAGACTGAAATTTAAAACCATCAAAGTGTCTCATTTTATAGCAAAAAGTCACATGCAAACCTATAGGAACATCGATTGTCACCTATTGAATACATTGACCCAGGGCCAAATAATAGCTGCTGAATATAATTACATGACTATTGATTTTCCTAAAATTCCCACCATTTTTGGTGTCCGGAAGATCCATAAGGGCCTTAGTGATCCTCCTCTATACCCCATCATTGATTCTGGATATTCCAAAACATTCTATATAGCCCATTTCATTGATCACCAGTTAAAATGTTTAGTCTTCAGTATTCCGCATATTTGATGGGATTCTTGGGATTTTTTAATCAAATGTAACCACCTGGTGTCTTTTACTAATAGGCTGTTTATAACCATTGATGCTAAGGATTTGTTCAGTTGTATCCCTCATGAGATTGGATTGTAGTGGTTGGAGTGGTTTTCTGATTGCCTTCATAAATATTTACATATTAATCAAGCGAAAATTAATACGTTCACAAAACTAATGGAATTTGATTTTGAACAACGATTTTATATATTTTTAGGGACATTATTTTAAACAATTGAAAGGGGTGGTGATGGATACTCCTTGTGGGCTTCTTTATGCTAACATCATTATGGCCTTTTGGGAATACCAGTTTCTTTTTTCAAGTTCCTGTATTTCATCCATGAAAATGTATGTCCATTATCTGGATGATATATTTGTTGCTTGACCCAGCCCAGTGGAGAATATTCCATCTTTTATAGATTATATAAATGGTATTACTAATTTTTATGTTTTACTCATTCTGTTGACCATTGCTGCATTCCTTATTTGGATGCCAATTGTCTAAGGATGACTCCTTGCTTGGTTTGAAGGCTACTATTTTTGAAAAACTAATGTACTCTATTTCTTTTTTGCATTTTAGTAGCCATCATCATCATCCTCCACAGTGGTGCAGCGGTTAGCGTTGCCACCTCACAGCAAGAGGTTTTCAGGGTTTGATTCTTGGTTGGGGTGTCTTCTGTGTGGAGTCTGCATGTCCTCCCTGTGGGCATGTGGGTTTCCTCCGCATGCTCCGGTTTCCTCCCACATCCCAAAGACATGTTGTAGGTGGATTAGGCACTCTAAATTGGCCCTAGGTGTGAGTGTGTGCATGTGTGCTTGTGTGTGTGCCTTCCATGGAAGGTTGGGTGCTGGGCTGGCAACTCGGCACTGTAAAAACTCCACTGCCACTCATGAGCAGACAGGTGATCCACTGTGGTGACCCCTAACTGGGAAAAGCCAGAAGAAGTAGCCATCATCCTCCACATACTAAACATGCACTTGTTAAGGGACAGATGGTCAGGGCTGCATGGATGGTGGCTTTTGACAATGACTTTGAGGAGGAATGTAATCATCTGTGCAGGATGTTTTTAAACAGTGGTTATCCCTTGGAGATGACTTCTAATATTCAGCAAGAGGCCATTTATAAAAGGCATATTGGTTTTTATGTTCCATTGTTAAATTCAACAAATGGAGGCATTATCATCCATGGTGACTTGGTTCTACTGATCCATTCAGAGAGTATTGATAACAATATCACACCCTGCCAATTTATTTCTATCTACAATTTGGATAGTTCACTAATTTCTGGCATTATAGAAAAAAACTGAGCTTTAATAGTTGCTGATCAAGATATTGTAGATTATTTGGGTGGCCATCCCTCTTTTGTTTACAGAAGAGGGTCTAATTTGAAGAATATCTTTGAGCACTTGGTAGGTAGATCAGTGGTATGTCAGATGGCTAAGTGTGGAGCCTGTCATCAATGTCAACATGTGATCTGTGTGTCTGGGATATCAATAGGGAATAAATATATTCCAATATCTGGCCAATTTTATTCTTTTGCTCAAGGTATTGTATATATTGCTTCTTGTACCAAATTTTCAGGATTTTATGGTAAGTCTGAATGTAAATTAAGCCAGCCTATTTTTGAACATATATACAAAATCAGCAAAAAGAAAAACACCATTTCCTTGTACAAGCATATGTCTCATTTTCCTGGCCACAAATTTAAGTTCACTGTAGTAGAACAGGTGACAAAGAGCCTGAGGGATGGTCCATGGAAAACCTTGCTTGAACTTCGTGAATTATGGTGGCAAGTTTATTTACATGCATCCTCCCCTCCTGGACTAAATCAACATATTTCAATTACAAGTTTACTGAAGTTAAAGACATTTGCTAGATAGAATTTATTAACTTTAGTGTTTGTTATTTTTGTATGTATACATTGATTTATTTATATATTTTTAGATTTTTCAGGTAGTTTGTCGTTATTATTATTTGTTGTGCTGCATTGTTTTTTAGGAATTGGTTTGTTGAGCTGCTCTCTCTTTAAATGCTTTGCTGGGTTTCATCACAGAGTGTTACATTGTTTCAAGTCATTGATTACATGGTATTGTATGTGTTTAGTTTTGCAAGTGACTTTTTTGCTATAAAATGAGGCAATTTGATGGTTTTAAATTTCAGTCTGAAGATGTTTGATATTTTCAAATGAAAGCGCTTATTTTATTAATTGTTGTGCCATGTCCATTTTGTAATTGGAATAAATCTTTTTGATCTGGACAGCCATTGGTCTTTAATTGTTGGTTTAAATATCACAACTATATGAATTGTTATTTACAGGTACAGTTACTAATATGCTAGTACTGCAGAATTAGATACCAATGTGACATTTAAGTGTCCTATTCTTGATTGCAGAACCAAACTCATTTCCAGAATACTTAATTGATGTTATTTATTCTTTATACACTCAGTAGCATGTTAGCAGTGCTGGATGTCATACATTTCAAGTGACCTATCCTTCGTTACAGAAGTAATTTGCATTTCCTGAATACCTTTTTGTCTTATTATAGCATTTTAAAATGTTATCATTTTGTGTGTGTGTGTGTGTGTGTGTGTGTGTGTGTGTGTGTGTGTGTGTGTGTGTGTTAACCCATACTGACAGGGTGAGGGTATCTATAATGCCTGACTCCTCAGAAAATGGCAGTGGAAATAAGAGAGAAAAGAAAGGCGCACTGAATATGATTTCAAATCCATGAATGTCTATGGTGTGTACTTAACATTGTTAACTGCATTTGTTATATTGTAATATGATTTGCATACTCCCCCCCCCCATGTCTCTTACTGGAAAGACATGTAACCCTATATCAGTAAGTAAACTGGCATAGCATAGGAAGTAGGGAAATTTAATCAGTGGCGACTGGTGACTTCAAATTAAAGGGGGACTGCAGGAGACAGCTGAATGAGTGGGGCTAATGGGAGGGGGTGTGGTCAACTAGAACTGGAATTTTACTTAAATATGCTGCCCTGGGTGCTGAACCATCATTACAAGAGTCCAATCAAGACAAAATGAAGTGTAGACGAAAAAAATATTTCAATGCATTGGCTACATGACAACTTACTTAATATCTAGATGGAAACACAAAGGTTGTGAAGCATGAAAAAATAAATTACTTTTTAAATACATTACTGGAATGTCAGTCAAAATCAAGTATAAAAAAACAAACAAGAAAAAAACAAAAAAAAAGCACTTCTCCTTGCACTGCAGTTCTAATTATAATTTATATTCAGCTTTATAAAACTACCAAGTAACATGCTGAAAGTAGCACTCTCTGTGATACCCCCACTTGTAAATATGTTTCTTATCCAAAAAAGACCTGCTGCCTGACAACAACTATTTACTTGTTTCATGGGGAAGACATGATCAAAGTAAAAAATGAACAGCAAACAAGAAACAAGCTCAAGATAAATTGCTTAAAGGATCACTGCGCAAGTTATGAACCACACATGATAGATTGGCATTTTGGTTTAGTTTATGGGTAAAGCCTGCAAAGATGACTGCAAGTCTCCAACAAATTTAATGACCTTCTGAAAATACTGTAACCTTGCCCTTTATTACAAATACTGTCACATGCATTTCAATACCCAAGGCTTATGCATTATCTAGCTATGTAAATATTCTCTGCATGGCAACAACGAAAAGGCTTCCAATGTTTGTAATTCTTTAATAGTATGCTTATTAAAGCTTACTTGCATCTTACAATCTCTGACAAGATTACCTGATGGTCATTAAAGCACTGCTACTTAAACACAGAGCAACACAGAACTCCGACAGCATGCATTTTCTGAATAATAAGTATAAATCAACAGTATAAAAATATGACAGAAAACCAGAACATTCTGCAAACTCAAGGACAGATGAAAAGCCACGGTTGTACTTGTGGTCTACCTTGGATGGGGGAATACTCTGCACACTTACACTGCATAACTGCTCCTTGCCTTGCTTGGACACATCCAGAGCCACTACAGTGGGGAGTGTGGTGCAACAAGTATGTCACAATTTGAAATGTCTCTGGCTGACAATGATGGCTCTGACACTCATACCTCTCAACCTCAGAGGAAGAAATCTGGACAAAGCCATACATAGAAGTGGGACACAGGCCAAAAAATAAGGACAATTTTTAAATATTGCTCTTATAAACTTAGAAAGATAATAGAATATTAGTATGGCTTGCATTAGTATGAATTTTTGAAGGGTATGAAATCTGAAACTCAAATGTCTGCCATTATTTTCTAACTTCAATCTTTAATGATTTGCCACTAATTTGCCAGAAAACCACATTTTTATGAAAAACAGACCAAAAATGTGATGCAAAAATATAAAATTGCCACACAATACAGATGGGAACCTGTCAAAGAAGGAACACCTTTTTAATATTAGTACTGTTAACCTGAGCAGCTAACAAAATAACAGCATTTACATGCATTTCTGAAATAAAAGTAATATATAACTCTGATCATTACAGTTATATATAATTCTAAACCATCCATGTTTTCTTCCAAAATTGCCATTTTGCGGAGGGATTATTAGGGAGAGAGCAACATTTTGAGCCAAAATTGGGGACAGTTGAGAGGTTTGGATATTCCTAATTCTATAAAGCAATTTATTTGCATGTACCTCTCAACCTCTTAATGCAGGAAATCTGGACAAGACCAAATATATTGCAGGAACATACAAACAGTACAAATTGCTCTTGTATAAACTTAAGACAGTTGACAGAATAACAGGTCTTGCATTAGCATGCATTTTTCTGAAGGTTATAATGTCTGAAACTCAATGTCTGTCATTATTTAGTGACTTCATTCCTAAATGATTTGCCAGAAAACCACAAATTTTATGAGGGACAAACCAAAAATAAGAAGCAAAAATCTATTCATTCTGCAAAAATCTGGACAGTTGAGAGATATAATTCAGCTGGGGCTGTCTGAGTTTGCTGCCCTTCCTTCCTCACAAAATCATAGTCGAATGGAGCCTCCCCCCTGCAGCCATTCCAATGTCCCATTCCTTGGTTATTTTGCCCTATTTACCATAAACACTGTAATGTGCATACTCTGCTTTACTTCTGCGATGATTTGGATTTCATTTGAAAGTTTTATTTTGCATTTTACAGCACAAACCCTAATAGATATCTACTAAACAAAGCAATGCAGTCTCACAATGAAAATAGACTTAGCATTAAAACTTCTCTGCCCTTGAAACTCACATTCATTGAAACAGCATTGAAACCCACATTCAAAGAAAATACATTTTGCCAGTGGCAGATAAAGATTAACTTTGGGCTGTTTTCAAATCGTAGGCCCCTTGAACACGAAACATACACATGCTCTTTGATATACCTTCCTGACTGTATTAAATTAAATTCCTTGTACAATACAGTGCAGTTGTTAGAGGGCATTTTAAATTTATTGTTTTGAACATTTTTCCAGTAAACAATGAAACAAAATGCATGCACCAATAATGACAAAACTGCTCAATTCAGAACATTGCCATCATAAAAGTCTACTCAAACTTCTACAGTCCACCAGTGTCAGTAAATATGCACAATCGCTGAAGAAGTAAAAGTCATCTAAATAATTCCATATTAAAGAAATATGTAACTAATGAAGAGGTTGCAGCTAGCACACAACTTTATATGTCATTGTTTCATCTACAAATAAAGTGCATGTTGCCCTTGAGGAATAAATTGCCTATGTTGCATTAAAAAAGATAAGCTAGTAATATCACAATAGGGAATGGATGGCAAACTGATAACAGGTTCATAGTCACTAGGTTTCTTCTCTAAAAAGGACTGTAGCATCCACCCCTTTACAACACAGTACAGTATCAGCAATGCGTTTACCTACTGTGGGAGTAGACCCACAGCCTTCTGAATCAGCAATAAATCCACTATGTGTTGTGCTATTAACAATGCAAACCAACTCAGCATAAGCAGCACTAAACTTTTATTCCCCTGCAGCTCTCAGCTCCTTGTAAAATCTACTTGACACTAAGCTGTATCTCTGAACTTTGCAGCACAAGAAATCTGGAAAAAGCCAAAATTTATTGGGGGGGGGGCAAAAGCCCAAAAACCAGGGACACATTTTAAACATTGCTTGTATAATGTTGGAAAATTGCTAGAATAAAATGCTGTGTGACCACCATACATTTCACTGCCAAGTCTTGAACCCAGGGGACCTTGTGCAAAACAGTCAGAGAAACATACCACTATGCCAAATCAGCAGTTTTATGAAAGAGAGGAAGACTGAAACTTAAATGACTACCATTTAGTGAATTCAGTTCTCACCATAGCTGTCAACCTCTTAGCACAAAACACCTGAACAAAGTTACAAAGCCAATAATGCGGGAATACAGCCGCCAAATATATTCAGTGAATTCAGTTCTCACAATAGCTCTCAACCTCTTAACATAAAACACATGAACAAAGCCAGTAATGAGGGAATACAGCCCCCAAACATATTCAGTGAATTCAGTTCTCACCATAACTCTCTACCTTAGCACACAAAACCTGGATGAAGCCAATAATTGGGGAATACAGTCCCAAAAAAGGGACAAATTTCAAATATCCATGTTATAAACTTAGAAAATTGCTAGAATAAAAGGTTTTGTGTTACCATGCACTTTCTGAAGAATATGAAGTCTGAAATTCAAATGTATTTATTTTATTTTACATTTATTTACCGGGAAAGTCCGACTGGTACAAGGTCCATTTACAGTGGAGACCCAGGGAGAAAAGCTCCATAAACATAACAGCACAAGTACAACAAATTGCTGTATAGTGGCATATATACAATCAGAGCCATATGCCTGTTATTTTTATTTAACATTTTTTAACCAGGAAAGTCTGACTTGGAACAAAAGCCAGTTTTCAGCAGAGCAGGGAGAAACACTCCAGACACATCCATGTCTTTGTAAGACGGGAGGACATATAGACTCCACACAGAAGGCACCTCAACCAAGGATCAAACCAGAGAACCCATAGCTGTTAGGCAACAACGTTACCAGTGCACCACTGCACTACTGACTTTGCAATGCAAGGAAAAACAAACATACAAAAATCACAGATTTTATGAGGAACAGAACAAAGATGAGGCAAAAATCTGCAAACATTTTACAAATGGTGGTGGGTAGGGAATTCAGGCCCTTGCAACCAGCACCCAAGGTACAGGGTTGAAGCCTGAGTATTCTCTACCCACCACCATGTGTTCTCTCTAGCCACCAGTAGATAGCAGCTGGGTCATCGCACACACACACACACACACACACACACAACTGCTGACTGACAGCCCATTTAACATTCCATAAAGGCAATTGATTTTAAGGAATGTTGAAACCTGTTTTCCAATAAATATATAAACAAATGTCCCAGGGCCAAAATTGAATTTTCGGAATTATACATAAACTTCCAGAATGCAAGTCAATCTTTCTCTAAGTATAGCCCTCATACACTGCATGTTTTCAATAGTATACATTTACAACATTGAAAAAGGAAAAAAGAAATCATGAAGTGACAAGCTTTAGCCAAAAAAACAAAATAGTAAAACTTAAAAATCAAAATCACAGCAATATGTCATTGTTTAATTTTAACATATTTCTGAAATATTATTTTAAAGAGAGTGCACTGTAGAGTAGATAGTACATGTGTCTGGCTATACTCTTGCAGATTCCGGTCACCTGTACTGTGACAGCACATTTTTTCCTGATAGTCCAAGATAGTCAAGCCTACTGCAGATTTCTTTAGAAACAGACTTTATGGTTTCAGGAGTATTTTTAATGGTTTATGCAAACATGAACAGTCAACATATAGCTGTTACATATATCGGGCATGGACCTCCATAGTGCTCCTGCTTTACAAGCTTTTGGGAAGAAAATATGAATTCTGGTGTGGGGGGGGGGTTGCATCTAGGGATGTGTACCGCATCCTTCTGAGAGCCAAAGCCTGCAGTACTGAGCGACGTGAGCATAGAGATTTTCCTGAAACACACACACACACACACACACACACACACACACACACACACACACACACACACACACACACACACACACTACCTGTCCTCCATAATGGCCCTGCTGATCCTGTCTCTGCTCTCCGCATGATCCTGCAGCTAAGTCCACCTTAGCAATCCTGTCTTGACCCTGTTGATCCTGTCTCTGCTCTCTGCACGATACTGCAGCTAAGTCTACCTTAGCGATCCTCTCTCTAACGGCCCGCCAATCCACCTGTCTCTGCTCTCCATTCCTTTCCTCAACCATCCTGTCTGTAATGGCTCATGCATGGGTCTCCTGCAAGATGGCTGGAGTATCCTGTCCTGCAAGATGTGAGTGAGGAGTAGGCTGGAGCCTCCAGCCTGCAGGCGATGCAGTCCGGTGACCTTCCGGTCTGTGCGGTCATCACCGCACAGACCTCTGGCTGGAAGGGCGGAGTTTCCTGCCTTCCCTATCTGGACTGCCTAACAGAGCAGTCTGGAGTTCAGAAATGAGCACGCATGCATACATGGAGTTCTGGTCTGCCGAACACAGCAGTCAGGAACCATGCACACATGCGCGGAGTCGGTGAAAGTTTTTTTATTTTTTTTATTTTATTTTTTATGTGGCAGGAATTTCTTTTATTCATTTTACAGGTAGGGGGGCTGCAGTCCTGCAGTCCTATAGCACGAGCCGCCCCTGAATTTAATAGTTATATTGATTGTCTCCCAGTTGCAGCTCATGGTATCGGCTGCTAGGCTATAGCCCCCCACCCATCGCTCGCCAGGTCAGAATAAAACAAGCGGCATTGTGGGTTCTTGTTCAAGCAGCTTTATTGTATGCAAACACATCATAGATGAGGTTAAGTAACTTTAACTTATAAACAGATTAGCTATCATGCACATGGATGTTAACATTCTGGCTGCACCTTCAAAATGGCACTAAAGCTAATATGTGCTTGGTATTTATATGCACACACAGATCCTGGAAATGCTTCTTAAAGGTTCAACATACCTCTTATTCCACATCCTCCATCTTTGAGAAAATGAGTTAGACATTGTCACTGAAATTAATGAATATGCAATTTACATAGAAATGATTTTCATCATGCAATTATACAAAACTAGATACATATATACAACTACGTCTAAATTGCAGTGTATTTCATACTAGGCTTTGAAATGTGACCATATCATATGACATAAAATTTGGGATCTGGTTTAGCAACTGGGATTGTCTCTGCTGACTGTTCAGTCTTAGAAACACTGGAATCATCTGCTAGAATGGTATCAGGAGTCAAGACATGTTCTGGAATAGGAATATCATCTGGATTGCTATGAGAGTTATCGCAGGTACGAGGCTGCAATATTGATTCTGCTACAGAAGGAATATGTCTGTGATTTCCTTTGTACTCCACACCCTTGGATTTAACAAAATAGGATCTGAGCTCTGCACAAATACTCGTTACTTGACCAATCTGGTCAAAACCTTTTGCTGTTTGTATCCTCACTGTCTCTCCTTTTTTCAATGCATGAAGAAATTTGCTCAACTTGTTATAGCTGGACTTTTAGAAATAACAGTTTGTAGATAAATGGGCTTTGATTGCTTGGTTGTTCTTAGCTTTCAACCTCAACAAACTAGAACTGATAGGCAATGTTGTTCTGGTTTGCATAGATAGAAGTTTCTGAGCAAGTGAGCCACGTATATTATCACTGGGTATGTTTCTGAGATTGAGTAAGTTTTGAAAAAACTTCGGTATTGTCACACTTTGACACCTCAAGTAATTGCTTTGCAGACTGTACTGCATGTTCAGCAAGTCCATTCCACTGCGGACATTCTGGGATACTAGTAACATGTATGAAGCCCCATTCTTTGACAAATTTCTGAAATAATTGACTGGTGAATTGCATACATTGTCAGAAATTAATTTCTGTGGACTGCCATGGACTGAAAAGTGGCACTTTAACTTAGTAATGACTGCAGTAGAAGTTATATTAAGTAATAAATCAATCTTGAACCAATTCAAATAAGAGTCTACCAGTACTAAGTAATGTTGATTGTTCCACTTGAATATGTCAGTAGCAACAAGTGACCAAGGTAGATCAGGAATTTGACTTAGATGAAGTGGCTCTCTTTGCAAATGGGCTTTAGTACTATTACATACTGAAAAGGAAGAAAGTACTTTATCAATGTATTTTGCTAGAGAAATCCAAAATACTAGTCCTCTTGCTCTTCTCTTAGTGGATTCAGAACCTGAGTGACCACGATCCAAAATCTGGATATATTCTTGTTGTTAGGAAGCAGGAACAACAATTTTTAGGACCTTTGAAAATAATGCCATCTTCCATCAACAAGTCATCTCTGTAAGGAAAGTAAGATTGCACTTCTGGTGGTACACTTGATTGCTTTGATGGCCATCAAGCACTGATATAGTGACTGAGCTTCTGCAAAACTGGATCAGTCATTGTATGATCTCTTAGCTCATCAAGTCTTGTGGTAGAAAAATTATGCACTTCCATGACATCAAAGTCAAAATTCTCTGAGTGAAGCTGTTCTGCTGTATTTCTAGCACTCTGGAAAAGTTATCAGTCAGATAAAGAAGTTTGCCTTTCATATAGACCATTTTGAAGTTGTACTTTGGCAAATTAAACATCATTCCTTGTAATCTCACTGGAGCTGAATGCATAAGCTTCTTTAAAATAATAACTAAAGGTTGATGATCATTTTCAATCTGGAATTCAACCACAGATATAATCATGAAACTTGGAATATGCAAACATTATTGCCAAAAGTTCTCTCAGTGTGAGCATATTGCATCTCAGTCTGGGTAAGTGTTCTAGATGCGTAGGCTACTGGCCTGCCATCTTGAAGAATAACTGAGCCTAAGCCAAATTTTGGAGCAGTGCAGGAAATAGTTACTGGTTTGCTGACATCATAATATCTTAATGTTGGGGGTAGAAATTTTCTGCTTAAGAACTTATGCTCTGTGGTGCTGGTCTACCCATGACCTAGTAACATTTTTAAGTGTGAGTTCTCTCAAAGGCACTGTCATCTCACTGAAATCTGGTATAAACTTGCCTAAGTAATTGACCACACCAAGAAAACATTGTAGAGCTTGCACATTATCTGGTGCTGGCATCTGAAGAATGATTGCTTCCTTGGATGGGTCTGGTTTCAGGCCCATACTTGTAAAGAAATTACCTACATATGGAACTTCTGGTAATTTGAAATTGTACTTCAAAGGATTGAGCTTTAAGTTCACTTCCCCATGCTCTGTCTAGAACTCTCTTAAAATTTCTATCATGCTCCATTTCACCATTGCCTACAACCAATATATCATCCACTATTATGGCACATGGATAGCCCGAACAAATTTACTCCATTGCACTCTGAAAGACTTCACTTTCAGAATTTATGCAAAATGGCATCCTGAGGAATCTATATCTTCCAAATGTGGTACTGAATGTAGTCAGTAATGAAGATTTGCAATCAAAAACTCAGTGTCATTCGATATCAGGGCTGCAACCTCTTCGACTGTATGCACGGGATGGTGAGGTCTCTTCAATGCTTTATTCAAATCTTTTGGGTCAATACATATTCTGATTTCATCTGAATCTGTTTTATGAGCTGCTACCATGGAAGATACCCATTCAGTAGGTTCTGTAACTAGACAAATTACACCTTGTTGCACCATTTTATCCATCTGAGCTTTGACCTTATGCTGCATAGCTATCAGAACTCTTCTTGCTGGTCTAGATGGGTTGGAAGACACCCATTCAGTAGGTTCTGTAACTAGACAAATTACACCTTGTTGCACCATTTTGCCCAACTAAGCTTTGACCTTATGCTGCATAGCTATCAGAACTCTTCTTGCTGGTCTGACCACTGGACTGATTTTTGGGTCTAATTTCAGGGAACACACAACTGAAAGTTTGCCCAATCTGTCATTGAAAATATCAGCATACTCTGAAAAAATAGCATCGGTGAAGCTGGAACTAGGACATGTGCTTATGTGATGAACTTCTTTGGTAAAAGAAAACAGATTAATTTTCAAACTGTCTCTGAGACCCAATAATACATGCAAAGGTCTTTGAACCACATAGAGCAATAGGCTATAACAGCTCTTAGCCACATAACTTGAAAGCACTACTGAGCCTTCAGTTTGAATTTCCTCATCTCCATAATTATAAGTTTTGCACAACTAGTCATATTTAGTTGTTCACTAGCTCTGACCCATGCAAAAGTATCTGCAGACATGACATTACACTTAGAACCAGCATCTACTTTAAGCTTGATGGATTTACCACTGACAGACATTAAAAAGCACTTCATCTTTTGTTAATAAATCTACTGCATCAATCTTTTCACCAATTACTGATGCACCATCTACAGAGAAAGCAGACTGTTGCAGATCTATTTGATTAACCTGCTTTTTGGTGTGACCCTTCTTTGCAACTGTGTGAGGCTTACTTAATTTACAAAATCTTTGAAAATGGTTCAATTTCTTACACTTATGACATTGCTGACCAAATGCCATGCACTTTTCTCTTCTGGACTCATGGTTAGCACCACAATTGTGACAGTTAACAATAAAGCTTGAATCAGGTTTTGCTGATTCACTCCTATGCTGTACTGAGTAAAGTTTGTTTTGCACTAGGTACCCTTGGTTTTGCACTGAGCATGCTCCTTTAACTGAACTGTCCTTGGAATGTGCTAGAAGACTATGGGTTTTACCTGAAAGTCCCACAGGGGCTGCAGCTTCCACGTGCTTAGGCCTGCTTTTGCCTGTCACATGCTGCATGCTGTCTACATGAGCTCTGGAGCCTACTAAAACCATGCTCTTATCAGTAGCAAGTGTATTTGTGTGCCTTCCTGTAACTTCATGAATCTGACAAATCTCAATGGCTATACTCAGTGTTAAATCACTGTCATGAAGCAAAATCTTTTTCAAAGCAGCATTATTAATACCGCACATGAGTCTGTCATTTATTAACTCATCCTTTAAATCACCAAACCTACAAGTTTTAGCTTTGTTTCTCGGATCAGAAATATAAGCTGCAAAAGTGTCCCCCTTGCTTTTGATCTCACCTGTAAAACAAATGCCTCTCTAGTTTAACATTAGTCTGAGGGTTACACATTTCTCTGAATTTGCACTTTAAACACTAGGGGTCATCCCTTGATTCAGCCTGCACAACAACACAATGCATTTCTCCTTCACCTTCATACACTGCTGGTGCATATATAAATGAACGTTCCCTTTCAATGGCTTCTGACCCTGCTAGGTTCAGCAAAATGAATGACCTGGTATGTGGATCTTTATCAGAATAAGCTGCTTGTATAAATATATCATATTCTTGCTCAAATATTCTCCAGTTCTCTGCAATATTCTGATCAAACACAAGTGGTTGTGGCTTGTAAAATCCATCTGCCATATTGATATATCTCAGTGAAAACTCTTGCAAATATGCATAAACACACACACTTGTACATACATACATATTAGTGCTTGAAATTTATGCCAGTACTTGTAACAACACAATGGACTTTTATATAACTGAATTTTTATTTAATAAGTTTCTGGGCACTGCAACACTTTGAAATCTCTTTTCTGCAAAGCCACTTGCCTTGAAATTATTTTTTACCATATGAGCAGTTTATCTTGTAAAGGCAAAATACTGAAGTCATCTATCATCATTTTACTGTATGAGCCTATGTCTTGTAATTGCTTTCATGCCAAAGACATTTATCAACATATTACTGGCAAAGTAATTTATCATCATTTTAAGAAACATTTTGAACAACTGCACAGTGAGAATAAACTGAGCAATAGAAGCTGAGGGCAAATATCAAAGTAACAGTAATTTGCAAATACACTATCTCAAAGCAATGGAACTTTATGAATGAACTGTTTTCAAGTAATTGTGATTTGTGAATGAGCTACCTTGAAGTAATGGCACTTTACGAATAAACTGTTTTGAAGTAATGGCACTTTGAGAACAGACTATTTTGAAGTAATGGCAATTTGCGAATAAACGTTTTTGAAGTAATAGCAATTTGTGAATAGACTGTTTCAAAGCAATTGCAGTTTGCAAATGTATTGGGCAGAAAAAGCTCAGAATGAGAAACACCTCAAAATAACTGCACTTTGCGAATAAACAGTTCACTGCACACTGGAATCTCCTCAAAATGGCTGCACTTTGCCAAACAGCTCTGTACAGTGTGAGAGATGCTCTGTAATGGCACCACTCTGTGAACAGACACACCCAAGCACAAGAAACTTTTCAAAATTGCTTTATTTTACTGCAGTTCATGCAATAGTTGCATTTGCACACAACAAACTCTTGGGAATTAATGCACAGAAATAAGCACACACTATAAGCACTTTTGCATACTTTGAGATACTTCAAACAACTCTAGTTATGCTGTTCAAGGCTTCAATCAATGTGGAGCAGCAATTTGTACCACAGTAATTCACCCAAAACACATGCAGTTGCCTTTGCTTTATTTATACTCAATGTGCCCTTTTCTCCCCCCTTTCTATTATAATCGTTTCACTCCTTTAATCTCTTAATGTGCCTTTTATGCCCTTTATGCCTTTGTGTTATATTAATTTTGCTCACTTAATCTCCTTTCATGCCCATTATACTTTCTTGTGCTCGTTTTACCTCTAGACATGCTCATTTTACAATTCTGAGGCAATTCTGAAACTTTTATGTGCTTTCTAATGCTCATTTTATCAAATAACTTGGTTTCAAACATTTTGTCTGATTAATGGGCTCTTTTTTTATTTCTTGTTTGCGTAATAAACTTTTCTGTACTATTTCTTTGGTTAACAATATGTTTTGTGCCCTTGTAATGCTCTGTTTAACCTATTTTAAAAAATAAACCATTTTTTTGTGTTCACTTTACCTTTAATTTATCTCTGGCCCTTTTTGCTCTTGGTTCTTTTATTTTTCCTTCGCCATTACCTTTGCACCTCCTGGCTCTGAAAAATAGTCTGTGCAATCCCGGTTCTGACACCACTTTACTCGTCAGGTCAGAATAAAACAAGCGAGCACCGTAGGTTCTTGTACAAGCAGATTTATTGTATGCAAACTCATCATAGATGAGGTTAAGTAACTTTAACTTATTAATTACCATGTGCATAGATGTTAACATTCTGGCTGCAACTTCAAAATTGCACTGAAGCTAATACATTTTTGGTGTTTATATGCACACCTACATCTTGCAAATGCTTCTTAAAGGTACAACACACACTTGTTATTCTACACCCCCCATTAAAAATTCATTTTTTACTCTTTTCTTTTTCTGTTATAAAATTAAATTTCACTGCTCCCATTAACACTATCATTACTGGAACTCTGCCCATGCATAGATGTCCAATATGTGTTAAGAAAAAATAAATTCTTACTCTTTTAGCCTGACTGTTTTAAAAACTGCCCAGCAATACATCTACTCCATACTGGGAATAAGGCAATCATGCCTTATTACAATGCTTCCTGTCATCTACAGAAGGCAGAAACCTCAGGGTGTCACAGGTGACTGACTCAGACTGCAATAGCCTGAGAATGAAAGTAAACAAATTAACTAATTATGCAGAAATACCAGAGATGGAGCAATCTTCCTCCTTGCCTTTATTGCGAATCTTCCAGGTGTCAGTTCCTTTTTCAATGGTAGGTAAGCATTTAAGTGTGTGTGTGTGTGTGTGTGTGTGTGTGTGTGTGTGTGTGTGTGTGTGTGTGTGTGTGTGTGTGTGTGTGTGTGTGTGTGTGTGTGTGTGTGTGTGTGTGTGTGTGTGTGTGTTTGTATGTGTCTATGTGTGTATGTATGTATTGATGGATGAATGGATGTGGGGGGTATAAATGTTTTAAACTGACGCTGTTTCAAAGAGTGTCTCTGATTTTGCCTGATGTTTTGGTTTACTCCTTGCAAAGCTTGTTGTTATACAAAGTATGTGACATGGCTGACACTAATGCCAGTTATTTGAGTTTCAGACGTAGTAGCCTGTAGGGAAAGCATGCTAATGCAAAACCTATTGTACTAGCAACTTTCTAAGTACATTAGGACAATATATGTCTCTGTTTTTAGTTCTTTGTCTCGTTATTTTTTAGCTTTCTGCTTCATTCCTTAATAAGAGACTGAGAGGTGTGGTGCGGCAAGGCAGAGAAAGATAGGCATAGACTGAGCACTATATTATGACAGCAGTAAGTTAAGAAGATACATTCTTGTGTGGCAGGTAGCTTGTGTATTTATTTATTCATTTAATCATAGTCACTGAGCACTGTATTCTGACAGCAGTAAGTTAAGAAGATACATTCTTGTGTGGCAGGTAGCTTCTGTATTTATTTATTCATTTGATCACAGTCAAATCTATGGGGTGTACAGTCACAATCATACCAGTGACTGTACCAGCTGCTGGTCACAACAATGTGTGTGTGGGGGGGGCGGGTGAAAGAGACAGAGCGAGAGAGAGTAGATGGGTTAAAATAAATTTTTGTGGCCATTTGTTATTATTTATTTATTTTACATTGGTTTACTGGGATGGTCCTAGTGGGTCTACAGAACCAGTTTTCAGAAGAGGCCTTGGGAGAAAAGTTCCACATACAGTACAATACAAATACAGTATAATACAATACAATACAAATTACATTAAAAATACTATACAAAAATAGGCTGAAAGAACAAACTATGTTGCACTATTTTACAATATATACTACACATCTAGATGTTTCAATAGAGTTAAAACATTACAGAAAATAATAGTCACTCTCATCATACATGTTGTAGATAGTGTCCAAAAATAGTACGTAGTTAGTGCAATGTGTGACCCTGACTGTTGTAGTACATGAAAAATATGTTAGTTTCAGTTAGGAAAATAATAGCCAGAAAGTTAGTGATGCAGAACGATAGTGAGAGAGTTAAGAATAGAGGCATTACAGTCTGAGCAGTAGCTTAAGGGTATGGTATAGAAACATAGAAGGAGTTAGGAGGGCCTTAGGATCTTGCAGACTGTGAGGGATTGAAATGTGACAGAAAAGGAGGATGAGTCTAGTGTGCAAGAAGAGGAAGAGCTGAGCATTAGGTAGGCTTTATGCAGTAGCAGAACCATGTATTTTTTGAGATATTTATTTTTGAGATAATTTTTTAAAGAGGCTTTGAAATGGGTTAGGCCAAGTATAGACCTGGTAGCTAGAGATAGTGAATTCTAAAGTATACAGACAGGGTATGAATACAGAGATTGACCTGGTTTTCTTGTGAGTTTTGAGATAGCTAAGAGATATTTGTCTTCTGATCATAGGGATCAATTTGATGTGTAAGATGTGACTAGATTGGCTATTGCAGTACAGGCAGTAGGCTTGAAAATACGGCTGTGCATGGTGGCTAGCTGAATAAAGGCAAGTTGGTTGGGGAGTTCAAGCCAGTTTAATTTTAGGAGTGGATTACAATTATTTTAATTTTATTACAATTTCATAGCTGAGATGTACAGAATTAATTAGTTTGGCTTTTATTGCTAGGAATGTGGCTGCTGGTGAATAAAAATGACTGACCATGCTGTCATTTGGTCACGTTACATAACCATTATTGCAGCTTTGCAGATCTAGTGTGTTAGATGGAGTACTTTACTGCTTTTTAATACATTCAAATATATGATGTGCACAGCCAATAAAGTTTCTGTTGTTACGGGTTTTGGGTTGTCTGTGATAAAAATAGATGTTTGTGTGTTGTGATGGTCGAGATTTCAGTGTATTTAAAAGTAGCAAACTGGTCAAAATTTTGTTTCACCTTCCATTCCAAACATCAGTACTGCATACAATAAGTGGCTGTCTGTGCTTGTCTAGGCAGGATGTGTTTGACAGCAACTGATCATTGACTCAGCGGTACAGCGAATAACATTATCATCTCACAGGACTTGGTTCCGTGGTTGAGTTTTTTTCTGTGGTTCCTTATTTGGGGGTTTGCATGTACCCTCTTTTTGGGTGGATTTTATTCAGGTGTTTTGCTTTCCACTATCACATGAACTATGTATGCCTATGGCCATTTGTTGTTTTACTTTCATCCCAATCTTAACATCTGATTAGAAGGTAACTATATTTTCTTACTGGGATAGATGCTTATTTTTTCCATATAGAATTTATACACTGTTGCAAGCATTTGCCATCTCAGTTTATTGGGAACTTCTATTTTGTTAGCTTTGAACATTAAGCTTTAGATATAACTTATTTTTCCCTGAAAGTAAAAAACTTTCTTTCCTTATTCACATTTTTTGTTCATGTTGTAATTGGATATTAAAATTCAAAAATAGAAAGCTCTCAGATGCACCCTAAAGAATGTAGAACCGTATATCTTATGGAGACCTAGTGGCCCCCAGGCTGTTAGCTAAATCAAAATACTTCTTCTACATTTATTACAATAGAGTCTTGGCCAGTTAGGGTGTATGAAGAGGATGGAGGAAAAAGCTAAAAAGTAGTAAGGCAGTGAGAAAAAAAAGAGTAAGAAGTAATCTATCTGGATAGTTTGCTGTCACAATGGGCAGGGAGCAAGGGAGGTACACTGGAGATCAGTGTGCAATGGGAGGGTATGGGGTCCTTTGTCTAGGGCTTCATTTCAATTGTCTGGCCTTGTTGAGTGCAGACATCTACAGCTGAGATATATATATTTCACAAAGTGGCTATAATGAGTGTATACTGAGGTAGGCTGTGGATGAAAGTAACTGACCACCATCTGTTGTTAGAGCAGAGGTGACAGTCGTTGACCTGTCATAATAGAGATCCATACCATTCCATTTACTCCCACCCATTCCTTTACTTCCCCAAAGCACCCCCCCCGACTTTGAACTTCAACAACCACCACTGTATATACCTTTAGAAAAAGGAAATAACACATTGGAAATGAAATTGTTACAGGCAGTTCTTCACTTTCTGCAGTGGATATATTCAGGATCACTATATACCTTAGGTGGAGATGGATCACTATATACCTTAGGTGGAGAGGGATCACTATATACCTTAGGTGGAGAGGGATCACTATATACCTTAGGTGGAGAGGGGGCCACTATATACCTTAGGTGGAGAGGGATCACTATATACCTTAGGTGGAGAGGGATCACTATATACCTTAGGTGGAGAGGGATCACTATATACCTTAGGTGGAGAGGGATCATTATATACCTTAGGTGGAGAGGGATCACTATATACCTTAGGTGGAGAGGGATCACTATATACCTTAGGTGGAGCGGGATCATTATATACCTTAGGTGGAAAGGGTTCACTATATACCTTAGGTGGAGAGGGATCACTATATACCTTAGGTGGAGAGGGACCATTATAAAACTTAGGTGGATAGGGATCACTATATACCTTAGGTGGAGAGGGATCACTATATACCTTAGGTGGAGAGGGATCATTATATATCTTAGGTGGAGAGGGATCTCTATATACCTTAGGTGGAGAGGGATCATTATATAGCTTAGGTGGAGATGGATCGCTACATACCTTAGGTGGAGAGGGATCTCTATATACCTTAGGTGGAGAGGGATCTCTATATACCTTAGCTGGAGAGGAGTGACTGAAGTAGTAGTCTGCTTTATCATTATCACCATCATCAAGCCTTTTTTTCCAAATTTTGTTGGGGTGTTGCATCAACTGATGACACCTGTCTCAATTCAGTGAAACTTCCTTACTTTCTTTAAGAATTATTCCTGACTATCACAACAAGTTTTCTTTTACACAATCTATCCATCCCTTTGCAGGATGTCCTCTTTTCCTCTTGACTTCTTCCTGTCTTTCACACATCTTCTTCACCAAATCATCATTTGCTTTCCTGCACTTGTGGCTGAACAACCCTAATCTTTCCTCTGTGGCCTTCTCTGTAACTGGTACTACTTTACCTACAGCTCTGATAGCATTATTTTTGTATTGTCCCACAGTGTGAATCTTATCACCCATCTCAGGAACTTCATCTTCATCATCTCTAATTTCCTCAGCTGCTCTACTTTCACTGTCCAGGTTTCAGTACCACACAGAATACTAATTAAACTATTGTTTTGTATACCTTACTTTTCAGCTTCCTTGTCAGACTTCTTTCATACACTACCCCTGACACTCTGTGCCAGTTGGCTGCAGCCCATCTGATTCTAGCTTTCACCTCTTCCTTCAGACTTCCCTTCTGCTTGACCAGCCCACCAAGATACACAAAGTAGTTAACCTGTCACACAATGTTCCTTTTCTCTAAATGTTCATCTTCTGATTCCCCTCATTTCCTTTCATGACAACTACCTTGTCTATAGTCAGTTTCATTCCAGGTAACTTCATTTTTACATTCCATTCCCCCACCATTTACTGAAGCTTCATTGAAGGGTCTACTTGTAATGCCACATCATCTGCATATGGCAGCTTTGTTGTTCTGTCCCCTCTGACCTCTTAGCTAATGTGGTCCATCATCAGTATGAACAGCAGTGGACTCAAATCTTATTCTTGATGCATGCCTAGTCCAACTAGGAATCCCTTTGTGAATCCAAACACTATTCATAATTGGGTCATTGGGTCCTTGTATGTAGTCTGCCATAATTCTACCAATGTTTATGCAACTTTGAAGCGCAACAGGGCTGCTCAAGTCTTCTTACTTTGTACATTGTCATATAATTTCTCCAACTCTAGGAATGTCCATTTTGACTCTTTCCTTATCTTTAGCTTCTTCTCAGGTATCTGTCTCACTGCAAACATCGGGTCAGTTGTGCTGCATCCTGATGTGAATCTGAACTGCTCATCGCCCATCTTATTGCCTTCTACTCTGCATATTCATTTATCAACCATCTGTAGCAGCTCTTTCATACAGTGTGTGACAAGAGTTTGATACCTGTATACTGATGCCAGTTGTGAATATCTCCCTTGTTCTTGTACAGTGGCACTGGAATGCTTATTCTCCAGTCATCTGGGATTTACTTTTCTCTCCATACTGCTATGATTGCCCACAGGAGCCATTTTCCCTTGATTTTCCCAAAACCATGATCATATCTGCTGTGACTTTATCCAACCCAGCTGATTTCCCTGACTTTGCTTTCCTTAGGGTTATTCGTACTTCTTCTAGGGTGGGGACTTCTTCCTCTTTCACTTTGCATGGGGCAGTACAGTTTCTGTGGAGCTTTCTTCATTCAGAAGTTACTTGAAGTACTCCTTCCATCTGCCTTTGATGTCCTGCGGACTGGTGAACAGATTGCTGCCAGTATCCCTGATGAATGTTGTCTGATGACTGCATTTTTCACTTTGTCTTTGTCTTGCAACCTAATAGAGCTTTGTGCCATCTGATGAGCACCTTTCCAGAAGCTGGTAGAGGGCCTCGACGCCTTGTTCTTTGCTATTGTGACTGCTCTCTCTTAGCCTCTTTAGGAAGCAAACAGAGTTAATCCTTTTATTGTAGAACTTGGCTACTATGGCAACTTTGAAGCTGTCATTTCAGAAAGGCCACAGTTATGCAGGTGTTGCTGTCTTATCAGTGATCGGAACAGATTTTTTTTAGCAACTGCATGTTCCTTGGTAATATCTTTATTTTGTATTGGTAATACTTATTGCAATTAATTTCAGCAGTGGGTATACCTGCAAAAATATGGCATTGATCACAGACATCAATAGCCAATTTGGCATAGCAACAAAAGTCAAGACCCATAAGTAGTTAAATACTTCCCTCAGCACCCCCCCCCCCCGTGTAGTGTCTCTAAACATATCCTTTGCAGATCCTAAAAAAAATTCTAATACCTTATCAATATTAGGCTACTTTCCTTTAAGGAGGGCACAAGAATGACCATTGTTAATACTCCAATGAACCTGTAAATCAAGTAAACACGTTTTTGACTTAAGCTTTCATCAGATTAATTCAGACATCAGCAACAGTGCTGCTTCACTTTAAAGTGCTGCAACTACCGCTGTACATTACTGGTATGTGCATTTGAAATAAGAAATAAAATGGAAGTAAGCAGTAACTGCCATGCTTTGCCATTATGTACAGGATATTGAAACACATGGTAATTATTTAATAGTAACTGACAGACGTACATTGTTGTAATAGTTATTAATACACTCCATTGTGTTTAACTAAAACTAGGACATAGAAATCATATCAAATATTGCAATAGCAATGGAAATGTCATACTTGCAACAGGACTCTGACCTGGTTTCCTAACTACTGCAACTCAGAAGGCAAGCTGGCTAGGTTTCCTCTTCTCTAGGTCATCTTAGTTAGGACTGCACTGTTCACCAGTACAGAGTATATAAAAGAAAGGCATGTAAACTCAGTCTGCACATCATTTGTTTTTTGAATGGTTTCTTACCCATCTTTTATAATCTCACCCTGTGCAATGCCCACAGCAGGTGCAGGAATATATTTGTTTCCCTTTCACATCTGCTTGGGGTCCTCGCCTTGCCACTGCCAGATTTAAGTCGGAATGAAGAGAGTAGCATGAAACTCAGATTCCTAGGATATGGGTCACACCTACTAAGGTGTTAAATCAACCAGGCAGCCAGCTAACACCCTATGCTGAGACTTGAATGTGGGAGCATGCATGGAGTCTGCATGCTTGTGTACAGACTTTCTGCTGCTCATCTACAGCCTTATAAAGTTACCTATAACAATGAGTTCATAGTAATGTGATTCAGAGTGCTGTGTACCAAAAGTTTCATTTGCAAAATAACTTTTTGTAACGTAAATTTCTTAAAAGTTTCTGAATATTGCTATTTTGAGCAGTGCTGGCCACTTTGGTTCTGTAAAGGTTGCCAGAAAGCTAGAAATACAGCAAATAATGTACAATAGCTACAGTCAGGATCAGAATAGAGGAAGCAGGTAGTCTGTAACTTTAGATTGAATTGTGACATCTTCAGGATTAGCTTCTGCAGTGCTGGTAAGGAGGCAAATGTCATTACAGTGGGTTACTTATATTTTATACTGTAACTTTTGTGTAAAATTATCACTCATTTCATATTCTCTATTTTATCATCAGTGGAGTTGTTTAGTACCCACTGTGGTATCTGACAAAATACTCAGTGTTGGTAAGGTTTCAAATGTTTTTACAGTGGGTTACTTATAAATTATACCGCCATTGCTGCATAAAACTATTAACTTCTTTAATATTCGTTAATATTAAGAGCAAAGTTCAATTTGGATTTTTTTAAAGAAAAGCATCACTAAGTGATGCAGTTGATTCCCCCTGTCATACACATTACATCAAAAATGGGTGTGGGTAGAGAAGGTGGGAAATTGGTGGAGATGGGTGGGATTAGGGGTGGTGCAAGGGGCGTGGCTTTGGTTCATTTTTGGCCATAGTGAAAGCAGACAAACCTATAAGTAGCACTTGCGCCACTGACTACTAAGCGCAGTGCAAATGGTTATGGGTATGAACTTATAAACAAAGCATTTGTGCATGTACAGAGAAATGTCTGATATACAATATAAGCTGACCATGCACCACCTAGCATAGCCTACTGTTAACCTTGTTTGCAGCAAATATCATCTTTGTAAATTTATACTGCCAGAAAGTAAATGTCATGGCCCATAGTTGTGAACTAGATTCCTTCCCCTTGGTTGCGTTGCTATGTACCATGCATGAGCTTAACAGAAGGGCTGCCATTCTGCTGCCATCAGCTGGCCATTATTATCACTTGTGAAAAGTGACAGAGGGAACTGCAGTGCTGTTACTAGTCACTGGCTATTAGTTGTACATTAGAATTTACATGTGATCATGTTTTGTCTACTGCAACACGCAATAAATATTCTGCATGCATTCATAGGGTCCTACTGAAGGGATCCCTTAAATTATTCTGGCAACAGAAACAGGCTTAAAGCAGACCAGATACTTGTCCAGTGACTATCTGTTTTGGGGATTGGATACTTTTCAGCAGGTTCAGTGGCCAATGTTCAGATGGAGCCCATGTCACCTAGAAAACATAAGGAAGAAGCACGCAAGAAAGGGGAGATTAGTCACTACTACCTATTTCACAATAAAAATAGAGGAGTTAATAAGGAGAAGCTCAGTTTAAGAACATCATAGCAGTCTGCATTTACCATCTAGGTGATAATGAGTATACCTACTATACAGGGACCAATGTTATAGTGAACGTGTGTGTAATATGTGGGAATCTTGAGCACTATGATCGATACATTGGTGAAGAAACCTACTGAGTCACACCCTACCTGGTACTTGAAGAAATGTTAGTCTTTCCTCTTATAGTGCAACTCACTCCATGGTCCAGCTAGGACTCTTCAAGTCACATGATTTCAGTCTATAACACCAAGCATGCATGGTACTGGTTCACTCCCGTGATGACACTGGAAATAGATATGCTCATCCACATGTGTATATTAAGGAACAGCTGCAGAATCCTTGAGGTAGGATCTTGTGAGATACATAGCCTGTTCCCAGTCTGTCTCCAAAGGGTTCCATTAGCAAGTATAGTGAGGACTTTGCATACCTTGGTATCCACAGGCATAGGAATAAAAAGGTCATGTAGTCCCCCAGTACCAGTTTGTAGGCTGTATATATCCTCCAAAGCTCTTAGGATCTCCTTGTCCACTATAAATATATCAAGAAATTCTTATTGTACAAAGGCACATGGGTTATTCTCTACCTACATGTCCTTCTTCTGGGTGATCAAAGACACTCAACACACTGGGTTGTGGTGCAGGTACAACAAACAACTCGGAGTGAAACAGTAAGGCTTGCTGCAAAACTAAACCTCTTTACTGATTACAAAGTTACTAGAAAAGGCACAGATTTGCTTTTTATAACACGTGTGCATGGTGCACTTGTAAACTAAAAAGTGACTCTGAATCTCAAAAGTTGAGATTAAAGCTTAATTTCATAGGTTCATAGGTGTGTACTAGGCTAATGGTCCAGCAGCCTATATAAGCCTAGCTCAAGAAGATTCCCTGGCATCATGACACCCAAAGTTAGTTCTCAGTGCCCCTGTCATTTGCATAACTGAGTCTCACCATTTCTACTTATTGCTCATTTATATCTGAATATCCACTCATTTGCTTGCACACTTCATAATACATTTCTAACTGCTGCACTTAAGGGCAGCTAGTGCCACTGAATCGTACCTCAGCTGCACTTACGTGCAACCAGCTCAGATCCTCATTGTGCACTTGTTTAATAACTATGAATACCACTCAGTCATGCTAGTTTTGCGTAGATTTGGAGCATGACACATAAGTCTTTATCTGTATGTAGTTTTTCAGGCACTGTCTTTTCCAGATACTATTACTGTGTGTTGGAACCACAAAAATCACCAACCAAAACTAGTAAAACAAAAAAGCACAGCAGTGTGTAGAATCCCAGGGCACAAACTTTAATGGAAATAAGTGTTTTCATCAGGTACAAGAATCAAACTTCTTCAGATAAAGAAAAAAAGTTATCTGTCCTACTTATACCACATTAGAAATGCATCATGGTCCAACAGCCAATGAATCTAAAACAATGATAAAAAATGCAAATTCCAACCTGCAACCCTGATAGTAACCCTTTGTTTACCAAAGTCTTTAAGCATGTAAAAATGTTTTTTTTTTAAAAAATACATAGAACAAATATATGAAAAAATATTTCTTTGCTAATATATAAACAGATAAATAAACATTCATGCTTGTTGACAGACATGAGTTTAAAAACTGTACTTACTATCTTTCAAACTGTTTTAATTTTAAAGTACTGGAGATGGTAATACTGTCATTCAGCCCAGGGGGAAAGCATGAATTCAAATAAATTTGCCACCAAGTTTCTTTTTGTTCCAAGTCTAGTTTCCAAGGGCCCATATAGGGACTTTTTTGAACTTGATGCACTACCACACATTTAAATTGATGTTCAGGGTACTTGGTCAGATGCCGATATAAGACATTGGTCTCCTTCTTGTGGACTATATCATACTGATGTTCATATATTCTGTGAGCAGGTTTACGTTCAGTTTTGCCTACATAAAAATCAGGGCATTGCAAGCACAAAGCAATATATACCACTGACTGGGAATAACAGGAATATTTTCCTTTTATATCAATATTTCTTCCCCTTATACTAACACTTGTACCAATAAAATTGTGCTTGCACTGACTACACATTCCATATGGAACCATCCTCCCAGTGTTAGTACTGTTCTTAATAATGCTTTTTTAAATTAGGCACCCACCTATGCACAATATTAGGATGTAACCCCAGTCTGTCCTGGATATCCTGGTCACCCACAATAATTTTCCAATTTTTATTCAAAATATCAGTAATAATGAAACTGTTACTGTTATATGTGGTAACAAAAGGGCAAACAACTTTTTCTTTGCCCTGGGTTATATTCAGGGTACCAGATTCCATCTGAGGCACAATATCCTGATTACCATTCATCAAATATGCTATACTTGGATCTTCCTGATATAAGGAAAAATCCTGCATGAGGGGCTTATATTCACAATTATTATGCTTGTTTACCACCTCATTATGAATTTTAGTCAATAACCACGGTAGGTAGCCCTGACTGAAAAACATTTTGAGTATATATCTACATTCCTGAAGAAAATCATCATGATTTGTGACCATACGAGCCACCCTAACTAGTTGCCCTTTTACCACTCCCCTTTTAACATGAAAATGATGACTGCTGGTGTAGTACAGATAACTGTTGGAGTGGGTAGGTTTTCTATAAATAGAAGATCTTAATGCATAATTGTCTGGGGACTTGGTAATTAAAATGTCCAAGTATGCTATTTTATCTAGACCAATGGTGTGTATAAACTTCAAAAATGAGATGGTCTGATTTATATACTCAATAAAATGTGGAATGTCATCTAATGGTCCTACCCATGCAATAAACAGACCGTCCAAATATATCATATACTTCTTAATATAGTTGTAAAATTCAGAAGGAAACAAATAACACCTCTCCCACCAAGCCATGACAATATTAGCAAATAATGGGCCACATGCAGAGCCCATTGCTACCCCCAGCATCTGTTTAAAAGAATGACCTTTAAAATAGATGTAATTATGCTTTAATATCAGTTCCATTAGTTGACTAAGGGTATTAACTTTATCTTGACCTAGACCCACCACTTGACAGAAAAAGTTCAAAAACCATTCCACGCCCACATTGTGTGGGATGCAGCTATACAAATCTTTAACATCAGCAGTAATAAAAAAATCTCTTCTTGAAATGAACTGATCTGATTATATAAGGTCAAAAAGTGCCAGGAGTCACGGCATAAATAAGGGATTTAGGTACTACATGTTTCAGTTTCTTGTCAAGAAAACATGCGATGTAACAAGTCTTAGACCAGCCTAAATTAACTATGGGGTGTAGGGGGGGTGGGGTCCCTTAAGTTTTTGTGTATATTTGATATATCAAAGATACCAGAAATGTTTGGCCAAGTGGTTGTCATGTAATTAAATTCTGTTATATAAATTTTTCCCTGAGTTAACATATCAGATAATGCATCATTTATGTACTTATAACCTACATTAACTTCATTCAAGGACACTTCAGCATAGACATCATCATATAACATAGTAAACATACGCTGAACATAATCATTTTCCATGACAACTATCCCCTCCCCCCTTTATCTGGTTGCATAAATCACAGGTTATTCTGTGATTTTAATTCCTCAAGTAACACCCGCTCTGCAGATGAAATATTTTCAACATAACCTGTGTTGGAAATAAAATGCCTAAATTCCACCTCATAGGCTTTCTCAAAAATTTTTAAAGTATGATTTAAGTCTGGATTGTAAGTGCTAGGAACCTGTAGGACATTATCAAACTCTAAATTGTCACAAAACAATAATTGCAGGTTCAAATTATGGATGTACATTTTTAAGTCCCAAATAAGCTTAACCACATCAGCTGATTTACTGGGCACAAAAGTATACCGTTTACAAAACAAATCAGCATGCACAGTAGACATAGCCACCCCACTGTAACTGTAAATCTTAAAGTCTCCATTGGAGTTGGAAACAATAATAGAAGGTTCAGTTACAGTCACCTCTGAAACGTGGCACTGCTGTATCCGTTCCTCTGATTCTGCCAATTTGCTCGATTCTTCTGGAGGTAGGGGTTCTGGTTCTGTTTCCTCTGGTTTCGAAGTCACTCTGAGTGCCATGCTGTGGGCGTTTCTAAAGGGTCAGCAGCTCATTTTCTATCCACAGCATCAACACTAGGTGCTCCAGACTTGTTATCTCCCCACCACCCAGCTTGCTGACTTCTTGGTGGATTAAAGTAACCTTTCCCCTGATGGGGAGCCAAATGGTCCCTCTCAAGCTTTTTGTTTTTTCTACTGGAAATGAGCATACACATATTGTATATTTCTTTAAAATACTTTCATATTGTGATTTGAAAGTGTTAAAAATCATATCACCGGTGATAGTTTTATCCAGTAATTTCTTATTAAAGTTTATCCACAGAAATGCTGTTGTGTTTGATAAGTAGTTCCATTAATACACAGCCATGCCTATCAAACATGTAACAACTCCTAGTTTAGCAAGAAATACTGTATAAGCCCTGTTAGATATTTCCAAACCCTTAAACCTTTTGGGACCTGTTAAACTCTCAAACATTGCCTAAAATACATATTTTCATGATGCAATTTGCAATAAGCAGTCAATTTTGATTTAAAGTCTTTTAATTTACCTTCAAAGTCAGGGGGACTCCACACTTGAATTCGCATCACTTGGTGTCTCCCTCTGCAGCCAGCTATAAAAGGTACATGGCTGCAACCACCTTTCATTACTCCAATTACAGGAATAAACATCCAGTTGTTCTGTTGTTGACCAGGCAGAATCTGCTCACCAGAGTTTGTATTACTCACCCTTTGCATAATTGATGGCGTGTTGTTAAATTTATTTATTTATTTAACATTTGTTGACCGGGAAAGTCCTACTAGGTTCCACAGAGCCTGTTTTTAGTGGAGGCCGGGGAGAAATGCTCCAGATGCATGCCTCTAAATTCACCAGCATTTTGTATAAGTCCATTACCAGACCAATTCCTTGAAATTCTCTGTTGTAACTGCTTAACCAAAACAATAAGATGATTCACAGAGTCATGCAAAAGCATAAAATCTGCCTATGAAACATGTCCATGTTCTTCTCTCACACTGCCAGAAGCCGAAACCAGAAACCACAAAAATTAGCAACCAAAACTAGTAAAACAAAAAAAACACAGCAGTGTGTAGAATCCTAGGACACAAACGTTAATGAAAATAAGCACTTTTGTCAGGTACAAGAACCAAACTTCTTCAGATAAAGATAAAGAAAAAAGTTATATGTCCTACTTATACCACATTTGAAATACATCATGGTCCAACAGCCAATGAATCTAAAACAATGATAAAAAATGCAAATTGCAAACTGCAACCCTAAAAGTAACCCTTTGTTTACCAAATTCTTTAAGCATGTAAATTTTATTTTTTTTTTGAAACACATACAACAAATATATGAAAAAAACTATTTATATGCTTACTAATATATAAACAGATAAATAAACATCCATGCTTGTTGACAGACATGAGTTTAAAAACTGTACTTACTATCTTTCAAACTGTTTTAATTTTAAAGTACTGGAGATGGTAATACTGTCATTCAGCCCAGGGGGAAAGCATGCATTCAAATAAATTTGCCACCAAGTTTCTTTTTGTTCCAATTATAGTTTCCAAGGGCCATCATAGGGACATTTTTGAACTTGATGCACTACCACAAATTTAAACTGATGCTCAGGGTACTTGGTCAGAGGCATTAGTCTCCTCCTTGTGGGCTATATCATGCTGATGTTCATATATTCTCTGAGCAAGTTTATGTTCGGTTTTACCTACATAAAAAGCAAGACATTGCAAGCACAACGCAAAATATACCACTGACTGGAAATAACAGGAATATTTTCCTTTTATATCAATATTTCATCCCCTTATACTAACACTTATACCAATAAAAATGTATTTGCACTGACTACAGTGTGTTGTACAACATGGGGGACTTAGAGTGATATTTCCCACTAACAGTCATTAATAATAAACAAAACAATGAGACAAGGTGCCTGAAGATACTGGTAACCAACAAAACACAGGTACAGGCACCAAAAGGAGGTCCACAAAGTGACGTATCAAGCAATAGTCCGAAGGAACAGCCGTTTATTCAAAACATAAACGCAACACTCTCCACAGCGTTTTCATCAACAAGACTTCTTAAGATGTATGAATAAATGTATCACAAGCTGCTACTTCCTCTTTTATACCCCATGATCCCTTAATTACATAATTGTTTAATGAGTTAAAACAAATACAATTAAAGAAACAAATCATAAAAGCAGTTTAAAACCAACCTAACATGTTCCTATATAAATACTAGTACATCAATACATAAATATACAAATATATAAACATAGGAATAAGAATATTTAAATATATAAATATAAATGCTTAAATGTATATATATATATATATATATATATATATATATATATATATATATATATATATATATATATATATATATATGTAAATGCATTATTAAATTCTTTAATCAAAATTAATTACATAAATAAACCTATATGCTAAAGTGCATGAAGTAACATTCACCTAAATCCAAAATGAATAGGCTAGATGCATATAAATTTCATTGAACATATATTAAAAACCTATTGCAACATTATCATAAAACAAAGACCACACAAATTACAATTTTGCACCTCCCATTTTCAATATAGGGGCAATAGATAATTTTACAACAAATTTAAACTGATGTTCAGGTTACTTGGTCAGATGCCAATATAAGGCATTAGTCTCCTCCTTGTGGGCTATATCATACTTCTTCTTCTTCTTTCAGTTTTTCCCGCTTAGGGGGTTGCCACAGCGGAACATCGGTCTGCTAATGATTGGCAGTAGATTTATACGGTGCTGAGGTGCCAGCTCGTCGCCCAACCTTCAATGAAGGCACGCCCATTCACGCATGTCTTTCGTTTATGCAAGTTTACGTTCGGTTTTGCCTACATAAGAAGCAGGACATTGCAAGCACAAAGCAAAATATACCACTGACTGGGAATAGCAGGGATATTTTCCTTTTATATCAATATTTCTTCCCCGTATACTAACACTTATACCAATAAAAATGTGTTTGCACTGACTACAGTGTGTTGTACAAAATGGGGGACTTAGACTGATGTTTCCCAGCAACAGTTATTAATAATACTGAAGTTAGAAATCTATTGTTTAGTTTGCATTGTTTTCTTAACACATTAATTATCAGTAAACCCTAAATTATTGTTACACTACAATGTCTTTTTCCAGAATATATTGCAAGTTATGGTCCAGAATTAAAAAACATCAGTCTGTTAGGTTAGTCATTGCACATTGTACGAAAAGTTATATTTCGTTATTAGAAAGTCACATGTGGATATGTGTTGCATACTTTAAAGCCAAAATGGTACTAGATGAAAACAAAATATGCAAAAAGAGAAAAGCAGTAACAACTGAAGCATGTTACAAATACATGAACTACTGTAGTAGTGCCTTACAACGGCAGTATAAAATCAAGGACAGAGATATTTTGTCTTTCAGATTATTCAGTTTAGTAATGAAAACTGTCTTTCTGATTTGAAGGCTGATAGTGTTAATGTAGAAGAATTTGCTAGCAACATCTTTGTTGGACTACGAATCTGTTCAGAATTCTAAAGCCTGCTACAGCACAGACCCTAAGATCATAAATGTTATCTTGGGATGAGATCATGATGATGATAGATTTTATGATTCAGTAGGCAGTTAGTCTGTACAAAGTTTATGCTGGACAACAAATCTGTTATTAATATTTTCTATTACTTGACATTACCAGCAAGTTCAAAATAGAGTGTAACTGCAATGATACAGTCATACAAAAGCAGAAATGTATATGCCACAGTAAAAGAATGTCACCTTAAGAAAGGCGTCTAGTATAAAATGAGTCCTGCTGACATCAAAATAAACAATGTTCGTATTTTTTGACAAAAGCCAGTTTATATCTAGTATAAATTCATTGTGGTAAACTAATCAAGTAAATAAGGTATAATTGTTATACAACACCATTATTTTTAAGATACAAGCATACTAAAGTTGTTGTGGTAATTATTGGAGAATAACACCGTAACAGAAGAAAAAAACAATGCATCAGATCTTTAGAACTGTCAAGCTTCTTCTTTCTGACAGGTAGAAAGTACTAGAACAGTAAGTACTAACAAGATGTAAAATAGTAACATGTATATCATAACAAATACCAAAGAAGCTAGAAATTATATAATTTTAGAATGTACAAGCCAAGCTTTTCAATTATATAACATGTAGCAATAATTAGACTCATTTTAGTAGATCATGTGCGCTACAACATTTAAGACAGGAACCATATGTGCTGTCTAGAGGAAGGGGCTCTAGTTTTTTTATAAGATGAGTGAGATTATTTGAGAATGTTCTAGTGTCAGCGTGAGAAACACAAGGGCAGAAAATCTGTACAACATTTCTATGAACAAATCACGGCTGGGAAGTTCAGCCCTCTGGTCTTATTTATATTTTCAACAGGTTTTGAGAGTGATCTGATCCACTGTAAATTATTTTCCATAGGTTATAACTAAGCTAACAACTCAATGAGCTCTTTTTACACCTAGCTATGCTTTCCAAAGGTGAGATACAAATGATGCACCTTGTATTTCTATGGTAAATACCTTACCCATTGTGCCAACCCCAACATTATAGATGTCCCTTCCAAGATTTCTGCAGCACTCCCTTGATCCTCCAATTGATTACAAACTCTTGAGTAAAACAAAAAATGACAGTGCAACTGTTTGTTTATCCTCTTATTTCTGTCACTGTCTTCTAATTAGCTAGCTTTGCACTGTACGGGATATGATGTTGCCTGGTATGAAATTGTTACTTCAAAACCAATGCAGTGTTCAGTAAAGTACTTCCCTTGTCTTGATGTTTCTGAGTATGTTTAGTTCTGCTACCATAGACAAAGTGACTCACAGAATAAATCAGTGATGTTCTGTATCCACAAAAAAAAAAAAAAGGCTGGCATATCAGTTTATAAAAAGTAAGTTTTCTTCTCTTTACTTTTTTTTAATGTATTAACTGGCATTATGCCTATACAATACATAAACAAGTCACCCTTGCCATATTATTGGACTAGTCAGTGTTTGTCACCTTTTATTTAAGTTTATCAAGAGTCTAGGCATAGTTGATTATTAAAGAATCTGCAGATAGTGTAGGTACGAAACTCAGAAGGTGTCAAGTTCTATACACAGTTATAGTGACATGTAACTGTCTGAGTTACACTGTTTTTGATTTTCTGCATAAGTCAAAGTAAAACAATGACAACTAAAAGACGGACATCACTGTTAGGTTGTATCCCTCTGGTCAACATTGGTCTGCGTATCATTGCTGGAACCTGTGTCTAACAGAACTCTTTTCAAACTGTCTGGAAATATACAGAGCTAAGTATATTTTTTTGGTTCTTCAGAATTGTGTAGTGTAAATTGTTGCTGGACTAATTTTATTCAGAGTTGTGCACTGTTATTTTTGATTCACTGTATAGTTTTTCAGATCTCTGCTGAAAGTGTTTTGTCTCACCCACCCTCCCTATTTCTGGTTTGTTGTCTAAATTTGGTGGCTTTTGCAGTTGCCCACCCCACTGTAGATTTGATCTGGGACACTCCCCCCAGTCCCATCTCTTTACCACATTCTACCTAATACACTCCTTCTGCACTTGTTTTTTGTCCTTTTTAATTTAATTGCAATTTTTTAACTGTGTTTGGTCTAATATTGTTTTTACTGCTGTTTTAGCTACTTTTCTGTAAAAAAAAAAAACAAAAAACAAAAAAATAAAAAAAAAACTGTAAGCCTGTTTCCTACCTTTCTTGTAACTAGTGTAATGCAGATACGGATTTGTGGATCAAGGACTGTATGTAAGCTTCTGAGCCCCCCAGCCTTTCTGTGTTGGAGGGAAGCATTCTAGCTTGTCAGCGTGAGTGGTGAGCACTAGGTAACCTGTCTACCACATAAGGAGTGGTTCTGGCCCAGAAATTGTAGTTATTGGCCGTCTGGGCAATCTTTTCCATCTCTCTCAACTTTCTGATTTGAAAGCCCACATTTGCACTGGTTTCTTTCCTG
This sequence comes from Protopterus annectens, assembly GCF_019279795.1. Taxonomy (NCBI): domain Eukaryota; kingdom Metazoa; phylum Chordata; order Ceratodontiformes; family Protopteridae; genus Protopterus; species Protopterus annectens. The sequence continues at coordinate 645,953,455 of NC_056727.1, read as the reverse complement.
TAACTAGTCTAGTGCAGATACAGATTCTTAGTTTTAACACTTGAATTTGCTTATTCGTGCTCAGCACTTGTTCAGAACTTGTTGTAGGCCCTAAATAAGTTATTAATTACTATAGCACTCAACCTTCCTCATTACCTAAAGGAAAATAGTTTTTGCATTTACTTTCCTCGCTTGCTTAGAGAAAAACAGCTCTTGTATTCACTTTCCTCACTTATCCAGAAGAAAATATTTTTTTATTCAGGCATGTCCAAAGGTCAGCTCCCAGTGTTTAATCCTGTCTATCTGATGAATCTGGGCATCTTGGGGCAATGTATAAATTGCCTCATGTACACAGACAACCCTCTCCTCCTACCACCTAACACTACAACCTGTGAGAGATGCACTTATCTAGCCAAACTGGAGGTAAAGCTCTCTCCAACCAAGACAGAACTTGACAATCAAAAGGAGAAGGTAAACACTTGCACCACACCAAACTTATCACATAGTCTCATTAAATCTACACCACCAAAATCTATGCATAGAAACACAAAAAACATTCGTGGAGGCTCTCAGTAATAATCTGCCTAAGGAACCAAGACCTCAAAAGCAGAAACGCAAGCAACTTCCACTCCCAACACAAGCCAAATGACACATAGCCCACAGACTCAGTGTGCCACTCAACCACAGCCAGTAAGGCAAAACAATGTATCCAACACACTAGTCATAGGTGACTCTATAGTCAGGCACACTGATGTCCCACTCACCAGGCTAAATAAGGAGAAGGTTACTGTCAGCTGCCTGTCAGGTGCCAGGATCTGCCACATAACCCATGCACTCAGGTCACTCCACAACAAGTACAAATATGACTCTGTCATTGTCCATGTTGGTGTGAACGACCTGAGACGTACCTCCCTTGGCTACATGAAAAGAGACATGGAAAAGCTCTCCGATCTTGTGGCCCAGGCAGGTATGACCCTAGCCCTGAGTAGTATTCTACCCAGAATTATACCGCAGTACAAGGATAAAATGCTTGACTTCAACAATTGGCTAAGCTTCTGGTGTCATTCTAAGGGGATCCCGAATCTGTCTGCTTGGGATGACATGGTCGACAGCCCCCGATGCTTTGCCAGAAATGCCCTGCACCTGTTGCCCCTGGGATTCTGAATACTGGCTAAGGATCTTGCCGCCCCTATAGTGCAGTTTTTAGGCAAGGTTCAAATGACAAATTTACCACCATAACAAAAACAGGCAAGCAAAAACTGAGGATAATGCTACTCAATGGTAAAAGTCTAAATCTCAAAATGCACTAATTCGAGGCACTCCTTAAAATGGAGAACATCAATATCTGTGCAGTGACTGAGACCTGGTTTAAAGCTCCAGACAGCACTCCTGCACTACCAGGCTATAACTCATACCACACTTTTTGGCCATGTAACCTGGACAAGAACAACAAAGGTGGAGGTGTGTCCATATTCATTAAGGATACCCACACCTCAAGGCTAGTTGCTTAGCATAATGCATCTGAGGTTATCCAAGTGCAACTAACTCTGGGAAAAACTGCAATCCAAATTGTAGCTTGCTACAGATCCCCCACCATGCCCCAGGATTCCCACTCCTCTTTCCTTGATGTACTGGAAATTATTAGGGTTCAACTAAACACCCTAATAATGGGCGATTTCAACTACCCACCATTAACTGGGAAAATTACTTGTGTACCAACTCCTTCACACAACACTTTCTGGAATTCATAAACTCCAATGCCCTGGATCAACTTATCCACACCCCCACCATGGGCAACAATATCCTAGACCTAGTCATTGCCAACATGAGTAACCGGTGTTCCACACCTGAAGTCAGCTTCTCGTTGGTCTGATCTGACAATAAGCTAATCACTCTTGATATCCACATTCCGTCCCCACCCCCCATTAAGGAAACCATGGTAAAAATTTTCTCCAAAGCCAACTTCATGCTTCTTAAGACAGAAGTGGTGAACTTCATGACACCCATGCAGATGGACAATACAGTTACGACTGCTAAATCCTACACAAATGCACTCTATAAGTACTTACACAAGTGCATGGATCATGCTATTTCAAACAGAACCAAGACACTATCCTCCAAAAAAAGGAAGCTAATCTGCTGGTCTCCTGCTATAAACAAACTGTACAACAGAAGGAAGAAAATGATGCAAAAGAGAGTTTAATCCCATGAGTGGAGGAGCTCCCTGGTCAGTCTCAGTAAGAATCTGCGATCCCTTATAAGAGCCTCCAAAGCTAGCTACAAAAGAAAATCACCACTGAGTCTAAGGACAACCACAAAGCATTCTATAGCTATGTCAAGAATCTCAATGGCAACACCCAGATCTGCTCTGAGTTACAGCACAACGGCATGAAAATTACAGAACCAACTGATATTGCCAACATCCTGGCAGATAGACTCAGTGCTAACTTTACCCCCCCACCCCCTAAAGTGCCCATATCTATACAGGAAGAATGCAGACTCCCTGTAATCACAACTATGCAGGTTAAAGCTGCACTCTCTAAAGCCAAAAACACAGCATCCATGAGACTGGACAACATCCTAGGCTGCATTTTACATGATCTTTAAAACTAACTGGCTCCCTACCTAAGCACCATATTCAATCATAGCCTCACATCAGGCTTTGTGCCCACTGAATGGTGTACAGCAACAGTCATCCCACTCCACAAAGGGGGATCCTGGGAACTATCACCCTATTAGCCTGATGAGCCTGGTCTGCAAGCCATGGAATGTATCATCATGGAACTCATAAACAAAGACATTGGTAACCTCCAAACTCTGGAAACCACCCAGTTTGGGTTTGTGAAAAGCAGATCATGCCTCTTGAACCTGATTGATTTCTTTGAAGCAATCATCAAAGCCATAGATGAGGGTAAGGTGGTTCACACAGCCTATCTTGACCTCACCAAGGCTTTCAACACCATTTCCCATTCTGGAAATATAGCTAAACTCACTAAACTAGGTATAAATCCCTACGTCACAAGATGGGTTGCCAAATATCTCACTGACAGAATCCACACTGTAAAAGCTGCATACTCCAAATTTGACCTCAAACCAGTGACAATTGGAGTACCACAGGGTTCAGTCCTGGGACCGCTCCTGTTTGGTATCTACTTCTCTGATGTACAGGCTAACACAGAAGGCCTCTGGCTAATGAAGTTTGCAGATGACTGCAAACTAGGAGCCATAGTCAAGTTCCCAAATGATGTGGACATCCTACAGAAGGGCCTCCCTGAGACAGATGCCTGGTGTCAGAGCCATGGCCTCAAACTCAATGCCAAAAAGTTCATTGTCATCCCCTTTGGTAAAAACTCTGTACCCATGAACTACTACATAGACAGCAGTCTACTTAACACCAAATCTGTGATAAGAGACCTTGGGACTCAGGTGGACAGTAGTCTGTCCTTTGATAGTCACATCGCCACAGTAGTCAGGAAGTCCTTCTACATGGCACACCTCATCATAAAAGGGTTCTCATCCAGGAAAAAATGAGGTAATTGTTCCCCTCTACTCGACACTCATTAGACCCATTATAGAGTACAACGCCCCTTTTGGAATGTACCTCACAAGACAACTGCAGCAGCTGAAAGGCCACAGAAGTACCTAACAAAGAGGATTACTGGCCGCAAACAGATGCTGTACACCAATCATCTCAAAAAACTCCAGCTTTACTCCATTGCATATCGCCTACTCCGAGGTGATCTCTGCCTAACATGTAAAGCTATGTCAAACCCAGAGCTGTTGGACATTCTACACCTAAAGAAATCCCAATCCCTCCGAGCTACACGCTCTAGGGACCTAAACCTTGTTACCACAATAAACAGGACATGCTGGAGGGATAGATTCCTGTCCCAGAGACTTCCCATACTCTGGAACAGGCTACCCATCTATGTCAAGCAAAGTTCTTCATTAGCAGTCTTCAAGAAAAATCTTGATGAGTGGATGGGAAATAGGAAATACACCCTGAGGATCACTTCTGTGTCTCTGCTCGACAGTGGCACAGGAAAATAACTTTCTTGGGTGGCGTAAGCCAGGGAAACTTGTTCGCTAGGCTTACATAGGCTCTAGGGCCAATAGCCTAGTACCTACCTATGAACCTATGAACTGCTTACAATAAAGATTTTTTTTCAGCTTTCCAGCTTTTCTTGCAGGAACAGAGATGAGTCACTGACCACTGTACTCCTAACATTATACTACTATAAAACATTTTGTACTTTAGTAATTTTATTGTACTTAAGGACAAAAATGTAACAATAAAATGTTGTACTTATGTGTTTGTATAGTTGTCTTGAGAGCTTAATAACTTCCTTCTATAGTTGTTGAATTTAGTCATTTTTATTAAAGTGCATGCCTATTTTGTCCTAGGACACATATGTTGGTTATCACGCAACAATGTCAGTTTAATCTTGACAATGTTTAAGAAGTCCTGCAATGTTTCTCCCTAACAAGTCTCCAATATTTGACATACATTTCCTTTTTTTTCTAACATGAAATGTAATTTCAGGCATTATAATGAGGCAGAATAAGACAAAGAGAAGCTAAGACTATTGATGGTTGCACCATCACATACTGAGAAAAGTAAATCAATATGGAATATATACATAGAAAATCAAGGATGTAGTCAGTTTTTATATTCTGATCTATCAGATAACACAAGCACTCAGGTCACTCCAAAGCAAGTACAAATATGACTCCATCATTGTCCATGCTGGTGTGAATGACCTGAGATGTACCTCACTGGACTACATGAAAAAAGACATAGAGGAGCTCTCTGATCATGTAGCCCAGGCCGGTATGACTCTGACCTTGAGTAGCATCTTACGCTCACCAAGAATGATGCCACAGTATAAAGACAAAATTATCAATTTTAACAATTGGCTAAAGTATTGGTGTCATTCAAAGGGGATCCAGTGTCTGTTAGCCTGGGATGACATGCTCGACAAGCCATGTTGCTTCGCTAGGGACGGCTTGCACCTGTCACCCCTGGGTTTTCAAATACTGGCAAAGGCTCTTGCCTCCCCCATAGTGCCTTTTTTAGGCAAGGCTCAAAAGACAAACCCACCTCCATAGACAACATAAAGAAAAAAAAAATAAGGGTATTGCTGCTCAACGTCAGAAGTGTAAACCTCAAGATGCACATGCTCAAGACTCTCCTCAGTATGGAGAATATCGATATCTGTGCAGTAACAGAAACCTGGCTCAAGGCTCCTGAGAGCACCCCAGCACTAACAGGTTATACTTCATACCATGCTTTCTGGCCCCAAACTCGGACCGAACCACAAAAGGAGGGGGAGTATCCATATTTATCAAAGATACCCATACCTCCAGGTTAGTGGCACTGCAGAAAGCATCAGAGACCATCCATGTGCAACTAACAGTGGGCAAAACTGCCTTTCAGTTTGTAGCCTGCTACAGACCACCCTCCCAAACACAGGAACCTCACTCGGCTTTCCTGAGAACACTGGAGAATATGAAGGTCTCTCCAAACACCATTATATTGGGTGACTTTAACTACCCAAACATTGATTGGGAAAACTACTCAAGCCCAAACACCCTCGCCCAACGGTTCCTAGAATTTATAAACTCAAATGCTATGGAACAACTGGTCACCACTCCCACAAGAGGGGAAAACATATTGGATGTGGTCATCACCAACATGGGGTCTCTATGTTCCATACCAGAGGTATACCCCTCATTGGTAAGATCAGACCATAAACTAATCTCACTGGACATCCATATTCCGTCCCCACCTCTAGCCAAGGAAACCACGGTGAAGAACTTCTCAAAAGCAAACTTCACACTTCTCAAAACCGAGGTGGAATCCTTCAAAGCCCCCGGGCCAGTGGAAAATACGGCCCAAGATGCAGAATCCTTTACAAAATCATTCTATGGACACCTAAAGGAATGCATGGAGCATGCTATCCCAAATAAAACCAAGACTCACTCCTCCAAAGGTAGGAGACCTGTCTGGTGGACCCCAGCCATAAATAAGCTATACAAAAGAAGGAGAAAGCTACTACATGATAGAGCAAAATCTCAAAAAGGGAAGGCGTCTCTGATCAGTACTAGCAAGAAACTACGATCCCTCATAAAATCATCTAAGGCCAGCTTTGAAAGAAAAATTGCACAAGACACTAAAGATAATCACAAGGTTTCTTTAGTTATGTCAGAAACCTGGGAGGCAACTCCCAGATATGCTCTGAGTTAGTGAAAAATGACAAAAAATACACTGAACCCATTGCCATTGACATTGCCAACATCCTGGCAGAAAGGTTCAGTACAAACTTCTCCCCCCTTCCCCCCCAAAAGAGCAAATGTCTATCCCAACAGAGTGTAGCCCTGCTGAGATCACAGATGCACAGGTGAGAGCTGCCCTCTCCAAAGCAAAAAACACAGCATCAATGGGACCAGACGGTGTCCAGGGCTGTGTCTTACATGAGCTTCAAGAAGAACTAAACCCTCATATAAAGTCACTGTTCAATCTCAGCCTTACTACAGGATATGTACCCAAGGAATGGCATACAGTAACAGTGGCCCCACTCCACAAAGGTGGTGCCACAACAGACCCCGGAAACTATTGCCCTGTAAGCCTGACTAGCCTGGTCTGCAAAGCTATGGAGTGTATCATCATGGAAATCATAAACAAAGACATTGGGAACCTCCAGACACTGGATCCTACCCAATTTGGCTTTGTTAAGGGCAGATCTTGCCTCTTGAACCTGGTCGACTTCTTTGAAACAGTTACCAAAGCCATAGATGATGGGAAGGTAGTCCACACAGCCTACCTGGACCTCGCAAAAGCCTTCAACACAATACCCCACTCGGGCATCACAAATAAGCTCACCAGCTTAAATATCAACCCCTATGTCACAAGATGGGTTGCAAACTGGCTCAGGGATAGAACCCACATGGTCAGAATAGCAGGTGCCATGTCAGACTCTAAACCAGTTGCAAGTGGCGTCCCACAAGGCTCAGTCCTGGGACCTCTCTTGTTCGGTATATATTTCTCCGAGGTACAGGCTAACACGGGCGGACTATGGCTGACCAAGTTCGCAGATGACTGCAAACTGGGTGCCATAATTGACTCTCCGGCTGACACAAGCATCCTCCAAAAGGGTCTCACAGAGACGGATAACTGGTGCCAGAGCCATGGCCTAAAGCTAAATGCCAAAAAGTGCATAGTCATCCCCTTTGGGAAAAACAAAGTGCCCACAAATTACCACATAGGTGGTAATCCATTAAGTATGGATGAAGTAATTAGGGACTTGGGGACCCAAGTAGATAGCAATCTCTCCTTTGACAATCACGTTGCCAAAGTGGTTAGAAAGACCTTCTATATAGCCCACCTTATCACAAAGGGTTCACATCTAGATCAAGAGAGGTCATTGTGCCCCTCTACTCATCACTTATCAGGCCCATAATTGAATACAATGCCCCATTTGGGATGTACCTTACCCGACACCTGCAGCAACTGGAAAGACCACAAAAGTACCTCACCAAGAGGATCAAGGGGCTCAAACAGATGCCCTATGCAGTTCGGCTAAAGAAACTCCAGCTCTACTCAGTTGCATACCGCCTACTCAGAGGCGATCTGTGTCTGACATATAAAGCCATGTCCAACCCAGAATTAATGGACATGCTTCACCTCAGGAAATCCAAATCCCTTAGAGCTACACGCTCCAGGGACTTGAACCTCAGCACAGAAATAAATAGGCCATGCTGGAGGGACAGATTCATATCCCAGAGGCTCCCCTTACTCTGGAACAAAATACCCATCCATGTTATGCAGAGCCCCTCACTGACCCTCTTCAAGAGAAATGTTGATGAGTGGATGGGAGATTGTAAGTTTACCCCTGGGATCTCTTCTGTGTCCCTGCTTGACAGAGGTACAGTACACTAACCTTAAAAGGGCTACCTTCTGTGACCTACTATACAGAGGCACAGTCAACTAATCTAAAAGGGTGGTGAAAGCCAAACACACTCTGGCTAGGCTTATAAATACCCTAGGGCAGATAGCCTAGTATCAACCTATGAACCTATGAACCTATGAATCAGCTCATTAAATAAAATGCAAGCTAAGGCTACTTAAAAATAAGGGTCATTTCTCTATGGCTTTAATTATTTGATTCCAGATGCTGGTTAAAAAGAAATGTTATTTTAGTGGCAAAAGTTGACTATGGTCCCCTTAATCATGACATAAAAATGTTTAGTTGATCTGTTTCATTTTTCAAAACAGACATTTTTTTCTGGATTTCCTTAAAACGCAGGGGTCTCTAGCTCCAAAAAACCCAAAGAACTGAAATGATACCTTTTAAATGCTACTAATATGACTCATCAAGTTATATCTGTATCAGGTTACTTTAAGATGAAAAAAAATGTTATTCTCCTCATCTGGACAAAAAACAAACTATAAAGAATGTTTTGCAGGGAGCAAATCTTTGACATACCTAAATTTAGATATACCTGTTCTATGGTTGCACAATTGTGAAGATTGCAAAAATCTCCCAAAAGAAATGGATCAGTGTCAGTACATACATAGAAACCACACTACCGGTGACGTCTATGGAAAACAGCAAACTGACAGTTTGATTTTGCTGAACTTGATAAGATGATACCTTATCCAGTTGTGCTTGACAAGGTGTAGGAATACCCACTTAAACAAATATACTAATTAGGAAATAAATTTATAGTATTTTTGACAAAGTAAATAGTTTAACTGAAAATAACTCAAGACAATATTCTGTCAATTCTCTTCAGTAAATGAGAAAAAGTTTTATGAAAACAAAATAATTACAAAATCTGACTGCCATGATAACTTTATCTTAAACCCACTAGGATACATTAGAAATAAAAGTCTAAGATAAACATATAAAAAAAAAACATAATGGCTTTAACAATGCAACTTAAATGTTTAACAAAGATTAAAAAAATCATAATATATATATATATATATATATATATATATATATATATATATATATATATATATATATATATATATATACATGAATGAGAAAAGATACTTTTTGAAATATGCTAGAGTGAGAATATTAGTATAATGTTGCTGCATTACATGAGAGCCTATGATTGGGATTTGTAAACAAAGTTCTATAATACACAGTGGCATTTTTTGGGTTAAAAGCCACATATATGGTCTGGCTGATTCAGAGACATAAGTTATGCAACAGTGCAGTTGCCTGTACTGTGCACTAAATCATTTGCAAGTGATTGTGTAAAGAGATGTAAATGAAGTGATGTAACCCAATAAGACAGCAGTGACATGCAAATGTATGCAGCCAAATAATGCTGCAGTTCATAGTTATATCTGCATCAGCAACATATCTTAAGGACTTTGCAAGAGACTTGTAGACAGTCATGTGATGCACCCATGAGCAGCACAGGCCTGTGCAAGCTGTTACTTCACACACCAACATTTTGTTTGTAGCTTTGTGCATGTATCTGCTATTATGCTGAACTTATAAAGTTACTTTCATTTTGTGATGACAGCTGAGCGGACATTCCTGCTTCTGTCTAAGGGAGGAATCATGCTTGGTGCATGAATCTTGTAACTTTTTTCACTAGAATTATAGGGGTCACTTGTGGGCTCCTATGATGAGTTATTTAAAAAATATAATCTTGGTATGACATGGGCCAGCTCTTATTAAGGGCTAGAAGCAATCCATAATGCACAAAGCAGTGCAAACATTGTTACGATGGTTAGAAGTGTCATCACACTGATAAGATAGTTAGAAGTGCTGTCACCCTGATATGATGGTTAGAGGTGTCATCTCTCTGATAAGATGGTTAGAAGGGCCATCATCTTGCAGTGATAGAGGCACCGTCATCTTACCATGATGGTTAGAGGTGCCATTACCCTCCTATAATGGTTAGAAGTGCCATCACCCTACTATGATAGAAGTACCATCACCCTGCTATAATGATTAGAGGTTCTATCACCCTGCTATGATGTTTAGAGGTTGCACCACCCTGCTATGATGGTAGAGGTACCATCACCCTGATATGATGGTTAGAGGTGCTATGATGGTTAGAGTCACCATCACCCTGCTATGATAGTTAGAAGTGCCATCACCCTACTATGATAGTTAGAGGTACCATCACCCTGCTAGGATAGTTAGAGGTTCCATCACCCTGCTATGATGCTAGAGGAGCCATCACCTTGATATGATGGTTAGAGGTGCCATCACACTGCTATGATGGATGGAAGTGTCACCACATTGCTATGATGGTTGGAAGTGCCATCACCCTGACCTCCTCCAGCAGAGGGAAGTAGTGGATCAACAACAGCACCCAGACATGTACTGTGTTAACATAAACTGATTTCATGTTAGTCAGTCAAGCAATCGTACTCACTGCTGAGACCTCCAGTTGGAAATGTATGTGTGAAGGTGTTATTTTTACATGTTAAAGGTGCACTAATTCAAACTATTATGCAAAGATAAATAGTTTTAGGTACATTTTCAATGTGCCCATCAGTGAAGCTGTGTGGGATAGACACAGTGAGTCTGTTCTAACTGTAACAGTAAGGGGCATAAGTATAGGTCAATGCTGTGTAACTCTAGTAGTATACATGGATCAGGCTAAGCACATGTAGCCAGCTATAGGGGCTATTTACCATACAGTGTTATTACTGCACCAGCACATGTACAATAGTCATTGCACAGGAAGAGCCAGCAGCAGAAGCAATGCTTCATATCCCTTAGTACATCAGTAGTCCTACCATGCTCTGACTGCCTTCACCTGTCTCACTGTACTGATGTGCACCTTTATCTTAGATGATCCCAGAAGTGAACACTGTATCATGTAGACTACTGCAGGAGACAGAAAAGACTGGCAGTGCAGAATAGTGAATACAACTGGCGTGTGATTTGCAATGCTTAGTATATCAATTAAAATGTCAAATATGTCTCACTTATGCTAACCTTCCCATTGTGCCTCCATTATGCAGAAAGAGTAAGCTGAGGCCTAAGCACCTTCATCACAGCCTGCTGCTATTGCAGTCCAGACTATGTTCTATGATAGGGGTTGATCTGCCTCACTGGCAGGGGGGTGAAGGCTTCTCTCAGTTAGGTAGCTCTGTCCCATCACCTGTAGTAACCCAGCAACAGATGCATGAGTAAGAATAAGATGACTAGCTCTGACACATAGAAATGCTTTTGGATTGAGATGCATGCTAACTTTGGGGGTGGGTGCTCTGGCCTCTGTTCACCAAAGTTTTATCAATCCCTTACTATCAGTCACAACAAACCACCAGTTTCCTCTCTGGGCTGGGCTGGCTGACACTTGCAGACAGCATCATGCACTGTCCCATGCCTTGTGTCACCTGCTTTCCTACTGTGTGTTAGCCAATAACTAGTGTGGAGATCAACCCTTTCAATCACTGTTTGTCTAACCTATGTGCGCATCCATCCATCCATTGTCAGCCAAGCCACTCATTTGCACAAATATCCACATTTGCCTGTAATGCTGCATGTTTGTTCCTACAAACTCTCATAACACACTCTCCATTGTCTTCATACCTGTTTTACTTTTTCCTTGCATCCTGTACCCCTCACATCTTATCTCTTTATATGAAAAGGGGGTTCTTCCTAACAAAAATATGCTTGTCCTGACATCCTACTTACTGCCTTGTACGTTCCTATGCATTCCCCTTATATACTTTCCCCTGCTCTTACCATCCTTTCTTAGTGCTTTATACAATCCTTTTTATCCTTATTTTGTTGATGCTATATATCACCACATGCCTTGCCTCTCTACATTAAACAGCATACTCTACATGATTTTATTTCACAGCACTTTGAACTGCAGTGCTGCACAGCAAGCTACGAGGAATGACAGTGCTACTGTCTACAAGCATTATATGTTTCTCTGCTTTATAGCATATCACAACGTCTGTAGTGCTATACATAATACAGCTTCTATCTCTGAATAGTTTATAGTGCTGTGCTTTGCTGAGTATTCTGAGATCTATACTATGCGGTACAGTCCGTACAACTCATGTCTCTGAATAGTTGGTGTGCCCTATTGTGTGACATTAGATTTGTGTACTATATGCACTGTGATACAGGTCCTGTCAGTGAGCAGTTCATGCTCTGCTCTTCTATATAACATGACAGCTTTGCTGCTCAGCAGAATAATGAGATAAGATCACTGCTCCGTATATAACAGTCGAGCACTAAAGGATGCTGGGCAGTGCTTTAGTGCTGGGCAGTGGACTGCCCCACACTGTTACAAGTATAATTACTCTTACCTCAGCTGTGCAATGAATCTTTGTAAATCACAGCCAATGTCTGTCTGTCAGATCAGTGTTAGAATTATCTTACCAAGTTTACATGAAGTTCTAACAAACCTGTTTTTTAAGTTCTTAGAGAAAAATATATGGTGAGAATCCTTTAAAATTGTACAAAGACAATTGTATCTTAAAGTGAAAAATTACACAAGCAGCCTGTAAATTGTTCAACAAGTAAAGATGGCTTCCTTCCTTCAAATGAAGCACAGTAAAGCAGAAGCAATTACTAGCAAATGTTAAAATATACTAACAAACAGCAGTTTTGAAGAAAGATAGCTATGCCTCCGAGATGCCCACAAACTACTGTGATTGCATTACTCCAGGGGGGAACAAGGATGTTTGCTATGGCTGGAAATGAAACATTCCCTCTATTTCAAAGGAAGTGTTAACTCAGACTAGGTATATTTATTGATGAGGGCTGTGAAGTCATGTAGCATATTACACTGCTGATACAGGGAGGGGTAAAAAAAACCTGCAAAAATCTTTCTTTAAATACACTTTGTTTTACTGCTAAGAAACTATAAAATTCAAATTGCATCACACAGCATTTGGATTACAATGCCTTAAAACTTCATATCACTGTATGCATTCTTAATTGTTTGTTACTGTAACATAACACTTAGATTTCTTAAGTTACAAGTGTACCAAACTTTAAAAATAAATATAAGAAGTACTTTTGCATTTTAGATTATGGTGCTTTAAGTACAAACACCAAAAATCAGGGTTTTAATATTTTATGTACTGTGTTGTAGCAGAATATACACATGCATATATGGTTTACCTTCATAATTTCAGCAGGCACATTGTTGAAACAACTTCCACAAAGTCCAAACTGTGACTCCTCAGAACCGCAAATGCCAATATTCTGAATCTCAAACTCTCGCCCCCTTTTTGACCCATGGTAACACTTGTTTCAGGTATGGCATGGTTGGAAATGTCAATGTTCTTTGTTTGTTTGACTTTCTGACATGTTGGCGGTACAGAATTCATGGAAACGGTTTGATCATGTGCACGTCTGGGGATGTGCCTGCCGACATTATGAAGGTAAACCTGTGTGTATATATATATATATATATATATATATATATATATATATATATATATATATATATATATAAATATGGGTGTATTACATTTTATCAAATGTAGCAGCTACTGACTCTGCCTGAGACTTACAAATAAAATCAACAACGTTCATTTTTCGAAAGCAAACTACACAGCTAATGGAAAATGCCAACATGAATTTATAGTGACATTGTCAAATGTCAAAGCTGAACAATGAAACACTCAAACCATATACATGTCATGTATTGTATAAGAAAATGAATGAAGAGACTATCATTAGAAGGTACAGATACAGCAAGTATCACTGTTTCTCACCTAAAGCATCCCCACACCATTGCAAGTGCTATAGAGTAGTAGATATCCTTGAGTATAACTGCATTCAACACAGTATTGGTCATTCTGATATGTACAAACATAGCATATGCAACCACTGTGGCAATTATTAAGGGAGTGGTCTATAGAAAGCATACACAATGCTTTGCGTAAGATGAAATTTACAGTGACTTTGTCAAATACATCACAGAGTAAAGGAAATATTCATATGAAAGATATTTTAGCACAGACCTAAGTTGAGACATGTAAATATTTAGGCTGAATGGCATACTATAGACTCCCTGCATAATTTAGATACATACATAAAATAATTGATTGGACAGATATACTTCACCTTAAGAGTTGTCAGTGATATATGTATGTAAATTACCTCTATCGACAGTGTACACTATACTCTTTTAACGTAACTGAATTTCATCAGTGAATTATACAACACACATATCCATTACTGCCACCACTGAAGATGTTGAAAATATCATCTAAGGTTCTTATGAATAGTATACAAATACTTTCCTGTATAACACTGGGTGTTATGTATGATGTGTGCAACCACTGACACAAGATAGAGCAGCATTTTCTGACATGTTTATCATTCTGAATGAACTATAGTAAGACTATAGGACTATTGTAATGTGTATTGCAAATGATGACAAAATTATATCTGTACATTCTGGTGATTACAGCATAGGTCAGGGATTATTTCTATTCACTGTCATCATACACCATCTGATATCAGTGGCATGGATGAGGCAGGAGCAAGTGTATTTTCCTAAGATACTACCCCTGGATAAATAGGTCAGTGCTATAGTTACATGAAAGCACAGAAAGGGAATAACCTGTTACTTGTTGATGGGTATCTGTGCTATCTTGAATGCCAGTCCTTTACAAGACAGCAGTGGTGCTGTAAGGAAAAAGCTTGAAAGAAGTGTTGTGGATGGTTTATCTAAATTCTAACAATTGCCAGAGAAGAACTGGTGAAATCAACAGCATATGCACATTCTGCAACATTCAGATATGGAACGCTACAATGTACTGCATGATATACAAACAAAAGCAGAAAATTCCAGGGGATTTCACATGTGAAGTTATAAATGAGTGTCTGTTTGATATTAATGAAGATGTTTCTGTCAACCTGCAATCCAGAAAGGCTCTGTGTCACACTATAAACCATGTCTGTAGAAAAGGTGGATGTAGTTTCCAAGATATGTAGCCATGCATAGTAGACATTTAGCCTGAACATTGGCCTTTACCATATGTAAATTCATATACAGGTGTATCAGTGATGACAGAACAAAGACATATCTACTCATCTTGATAACTAAAGAGAACTTTAGGGATATGTCCAATTGTTCTATATGGATTGTGGATGTCACCTACATTATTAATGACAGAATAATGAGGCAGCTGTACTCTATACATGGATATATTGAGTCAACTGGTACATTTAAATCCTTTCCATTCTCTGTTGCTATTATGACATCGACGTCTCTATGAGAGGGCAACCTGCTATGGGCTGGTGTACTTGATATATTTCTACAATGCAAGTATTCAGCTACTGCACAACATATAATTTGTGATTTTGAACCTCCTACTATTAAGAGTCTTAAAAATAACTTCCCTGCAGTGATGTTACCTGGATGTTTTTTCCACTTTAGTCAAAATATATGGAGGAAGGTGCAAAATGTAGGTTTTGCTAGTAAATACAATAATGACATCTCATTTAGATAGCTTGCTAGACAAATTAGAGCTTTTTCCTTTTTACCTTTGGAGGAGATAGTGGTAGTGTAGAAAGAGATATCATGTCTCTTTCCTATGGATGCTCAGCATTTCATAAGTTGCTTTGAGCAGTGCTATGTATTTGGTCATAGGTGTAAATTCTGTACATCTTTTCACCTGCTCCAAGAAGGTTTCCTATATTTTCACCTGACTTCTGGTCAGTCTACACTGTAAATGAAGCTGGTTTTCCACAAACACAGAACATGGTCAAACGATGGCATAGGAGACTCAAATGTCTGCTCAGCCATAAATCTACAGGTTTAGCTGATATCATGCATTGTCTTGTGAAAGAGTAGGCCAGGATCGATCAAATGTGTTTCCACTTATTCTCCAGAGGCTGCTTTATACTTCCTAAAAAAAGACAGTGGGACAGAGAGTCAGGCTTAAGAAATATCATAGAGAACAGAAGCACCATTTCATATTTACTATCATTAACTATGCATTGAAAATACATAGCTATTAATTCTGCACTGTAGATTAACTGTTTTACATGTGTAGTTGCAAGTGACAATTGTCGGATATGGTTATGAATGGGCTATCAACACAGGTATGGGTCACTTACTGTGTGTGTTTTGTTGTACAGATAACTTTTGGTGCAGAAGATTATAGGCATGTGTTAAATAAAATTAAGAATTCAATACACAGGAGGTTCAGGTTCAAAAGTTTACTAGTGTACACCAGGAGGCAAAAAACGTACGAGTACAGAATTTTGTCTAACATGAAACAGGAAGTATACAATTTTATATAGTCTTTACATTCAAGCTGTGCCCACCTTATTGACGCGGTATGTCACAGGGCATCTACATCACTTTAGCTTACAGTCCTCTATTCATAAAAACTGCTGATGCTATATATTTAAAAAAAAAGTTTTCCTCTGGTAACATATCCACCTGGTCAGACATAATGTCTTTCTGTAAAGTTACTTCTTCAAGGTTTTACATCAGTTCGAATACAATAGCAGATTCAATCTTCTAATACACATCTTTGTTCACTGTAACACTTTCCCACCAGCTGCATGCTATCTTAGTAACAGATATACAATTCCAAATCATCCCAGCAGGAAAGAGCAGAAGATTTCATTATTTCACATATTTAATTTCCTGACCCAGCAGATAATCTCTTGTGAAAAGCATAAACATTAAAACTTGCTAAGCTAGCAACTGCCAGGTCAATTTGCTACAAGCCACACTGCAGTTTCAAAACTACTTGCATTTACACATGAATTTATCCTTTCTGTTATATGATTAATAGAATAAAATGCATTACATACTACTTTGTTTTTAAACTAGCATTTCACATATATTCAAATACATATTTTTCTAACATTTTCCCTCCTATTAATACTTTTATTCTATTTGAAGTATGTATAATGTCATTTCATCTCCTAACCTCTTCCACTAAGGATTTTCAGCTAGGTGAGTCATTTGATCTATACTTCAGAAAAAGTTTTGTCTGAAATCAGCTTCTCAATCTCAATATCTTGGAACAAAGTTTCAGTAACAGATACATCAATAAAATCTTTGATTAATAACAAACACATGCTCCTATTAGAGTATACCCACACAAATGGCAATCAGAATATTCATTAGGATGGAACCCCAAATAGATTCTGGAAAAAGTTCATCAGTGGGTTTGGGCCTGGTTACTTGCTGAATTACCTCTAGGTGATTGTTAATTTCATGCCTATTGTCGCTAGGGTGAAGTCAAGAGCCATTCGATTTTGTAGCACAACAGTTCTCATTGCATCAGTTCATCAGTCACCAGCCAGTTAGGCAGAGAAAGTTGCATGAAGTTTCAACAACTTCCTCAGCTCCCAGATCGATTTGACTGCTCCATATGCTGGGAATATTCATGCCCAAGATATAACACTGTCACTCAAGTCCATATGAGTCAATTTACTTTTATCTTTTACGTTATTATGGTCTTTTCAGCCAGCCTCGATCCATCCAACTGGATTTACAGGTTTCTCGACTGGACCTTCAGGTTTCCGGACTGCTTCTCTCACGTTTTGTATCTTACCCAAAGGTAATTCTGCAGTATGTCTTATTGCCGGAACCAGATAACCCAAAAAACAACTGCCGGACCAATTCTCAGGTAACCATTTATATGCTTTTTTCCCCAAATAAAATAACAGTTTTCTACTTTAGTACTAATACGCATTAACCCTGGATGATACACTTTCTGATCTATAACTGACAATTTTTAAATAAAACAGGTTGTTTTCAGTGAGTTCAAATACGAGTCATAATTAATATTGCAAAAAGTATTGCCATTACTGGTCTTAATATAACACCGATAAGATATTGTTATGTTACGATTGCTCCAGCCCACCTGGAGAGTATCATTTTTGTAAAAACATACAATTCCCTTTTGTGTAACAGGTAAAAATAAAGCTATTTTGTCCTGTGATCTCACAGTTCCTGTATCAAAGAGTAAATTCTTCCAAGTCTCATTTATCCTCAAAGGGACAGCGGACATTATCAGTCCTCCATATGCTGTTGGTATAGCTGTACAAACCCAGCAATTTGAAATGTTCATAGTCTCTGCATATATGCGCTTCATGGCTAGGTATGTATTAAAATTTGGATGCCAGTCTATAGACGTTTCGTCACACCTTCCCACTTTCACTTGTGTGGTTGAGTGTAGGAAAAACCACAACAAGAAGAAAATTGTCACAGTTATAGTCAATAAATGTATACTCAGCAAAATGATTAGGCAACATCTCTGGGGTTGATCTAAATTTCCTATATATTTTTTTTTGGCCATCTTGCCCTTGTTTGTATATCAGTCACAAGTTTTTATCAAGTTGAAAGTTCTTTACTGGTTTGCAGTGTGTCAAATGGACCCTCAGCCACTCTGACTGCAGTTTCCTTTTCATTACTTTCAGCCACACCCACGCCTGGGGCCAAAACTGCTTCCACCGGTCTGGTCTGTTCCTTATCTGAAAAGAGTTAAACTGCAAAACAGATTTATTTGTTAACAGTTTCCTCCTTAACTAACTGAACTGTCAACTGTCGGCCTCTTGCTCTGAGCATGAGAGAGCTTTCCACTAAGACACATAATATGCTCTATAAAGAGGTATTCAAGTCAGTCAAACCCTTCATGGAACCCTCACCGTCTCAGCACTCAAGGCAGTGCTAACAGCAGACAGTGTTCTTTTTTCTTTTCTTCAACTAACTTCCTAAAAGTTTACTCTTATGGTACCATTTTACCTTTTTCCCACCAGTCTGCTGAAAGTGGGTGGTAGGCACAATGTTTTTAAGGAGATACCAAAAATCTCTCAAGTTGCTGGATTGTCTGGTTTACAAAATGTGTGCCGTTGTCACTATAAATCCTTTCCGAATGCCAAATCTAGGGATTACTAGTTGGAAAAGCTTCCACCATTTAGAAAACATATACAATGACTAAACACAATACTTTCCCCTCACACTTATTTAGTTCTAGGAAAACTTCTTTGCTTAGGTTTAAATGCCCTGCATGGTGCTTGTTTGTTAAATGACAAGCTGCGCACAAAATTTTTGTATAGTTTGTGAATCCATATGTTTGAAATATTGTTGAGACATGGCACTGCCCATGTCTCAACAATGTACAGTCCATTTTCAAGAACTGCACCTTGTTTTTCCCATTTCTGTTTTTCTGCTTTTGTAGTAAGCGTCTGCGTTGTTTTAACATGTCTAAATCTAAAATCTCAGAGGGGCTGGCTCATTCATTCAAAAAAGTAAAAAAGTTCTGGAGTTGCTGGCTGTGCAGCTGCTGCGCATCAGCTCTCGCATTTTTCCTTTCATCCCCTATGTTGTGTTTTATGAGCTACACATTTACAAATAGCTACTTTGGTAGGTAACTGAATAGATTCTAATAATGCCAAAATAAATTGTGCATGATTAATTGGTTTTCCACTAGATGTTATCATCCCTCTATTCTTCCATTGTTGCACAAATAAAGCCTACTGACTATCAGTATATATGTTTACATTTGTCTTTTTGTTAAAGTACATGTAAGGACTGGGCTTCTAGAATTTCAGTGTCTGTAACTACTGCATACCCCACTAGATTCTTTCCTGTAGGGCCCCTTCTGCATGAGCCGTCCACGTAATATGTCACCTCGGCATTATCCAAGGGCATATCTGTGAGATCTTGTCTAGGTAAGGTTAACTGTTCAATCTCTTGCAGGCAGCTGTGCGGTGTGCCATCCACAGGAGTTGGGAGTAATGTTGATGGATTTAAGGTCGTACATCGTTCAATTGTCATATGAAGTTGGCTCAGCAGTATAGTCATACATGAAAGATGTCTAGCAGGAGAGAGATATGCTACTTTTTCTTGCAGTAAAATTATTGCGACTGCATGAGGCACTCTCAATGTGAGAGGGTGGAATAACACCACTGAGGCCGAAGCCTGTACTGCCATTGAAGCTGCAACTACTGCTTGTACACAGTGAGCCACTGGGTCTAACTGAGATGAATAGTAGGCTATGGGGCATTGCTTATCCCCATGTTGTTGCGTCAGCACTGACGTCATATATCCTTGCTTGCAATCTACAGTCTGAAAGAACCGTTTGTGATAATTTGGGAGTCCTAAAACTAATGAAGAAGCTATCAACTGCTTCAACCTACAGAAAGCCGTTTCTGCTTTGGGTGTCCATTGTAAAATATCTTGTGCTGCCATTGGTGTCTTATATATCAAGTCAGTCAGTGGAGCAGATTCTAAAGCATAATTTGGTATCCAACTTTGTCCCAAGAGAAGGACATCATTTCCTTCTTGGTTGCTGGTTTGGGTGCTTGTAAAATTGCTGTTTTTCTATCCTCGTCTAATATTCTACCCTCATTGGATATCACATATCCTAGGTATCTAACTTGCTTTTTCCAAAGTTGTAACTTACTTTTATTTACTTTGTGTCCTTGTGTTGCTAAAAATTTCAATAACGCTACAGTATCCTCCCTGCATTGCTGCTGGGTGGGGGCTGCTAGCAAGATGTCATCAATTAGAATTTGACTACCTAAACCCTGCCAGGTTGCTAGCCATTTCTTGTGCAAATATTGTTGGGCTCTCACAATATCCCTGTGGTAGTCGAGTATAGGTATACCTTTTACCCTGAAATGTAAAAGCAAACCAATATTGACTATCAGGATGTATAGGTATTGAAAAGAAAGCATTACTGATATCTACCACAGAGAAATATTTTGTTTCAAATCGTTTAACAAAGTATGGGTCTGGGTATCACTGCATTGTTCACAGCTTGTAAATCTTGAACCATCCGCCATTCCCGCTTGCTTTTTAACAGGAAATAGGGGTGTATTACATGGTGAATCAGGAGATTCTACCAGTACTCCTTCTTTGAGTAATGCTGCTATTATAGGCTTGATTCCTATTTCTGCATCTTTTCTCAAAGGGTATTGTCTTTTCTGTGGCCTAAATGCCGATTTTGGTGTAATTGTAACTGGTCCTGTTGTTCGAATAAGTCCTACTTCTGACTTGCCTGCCGACCAAAGAGTTGTCGGAATTTCACATAAGGCTTTCTCTTCTTCTTCTAATAAAAATGCTAATCAGCTGTCCTCACTAGATTGCAAGTGTACAGCCGGATGTGTCTGTGTCAACGAATTCAGCTTTTGTTTCTGTATTCCTTGTTCTGACAATTCTAAGTCAGTCTGTTTTTCCCATCTTGTTACCTTTTCTCCTAAGTCTGCCCATTTTGCGCTTTTATTCTTTGTCAAACTGACATGTGGTAATCGATTTGATCTATATAATGCAAGGAATTCTTGAGGTAATGAACAGCTGACTACACTGTTTCCCTCAGTATCCCAATACAAAGTACGTAAAACCAATCTGGTTGCACGATTTCTGAACAATTCTTGCTCATACTCTCTATCAGGTCCTGGCGTAGTACAGTAGTATAGAGTACAGTGTAACAAATGCTGTTGATCTGTGTCAAGGGAGGGCTTTACATCAGTTAGGTCCTGGCTGTACCAGTAAAAGTTTCACCATCCATTTGTCTCTGCGCCTCCATACCCTGCACAGTTGGAACTACTGCTATGCCAAATATCTGCATAAGGTCCCTGCCCAATAGGTTCACTGGGCACTTTGCAGAAACAACAATTTTACTTCTTTGGGTCATACCTGAAACAGGGTCAGTTATTGCTATATCATGGGAAAGTGGTTTCCTGTATAGCTGTCCATTTGCAGCTTTCACTAATATATAATCAGGTGATTCAGAATGTTCTGGTAACTTGGAGGGGTATATCAGGGTCCATGATGCTCCTGAATCACACAGGAATTTGACTTCCCTTCCCTCCACCAGAAGTGTAACTTCCAGTTAAGTAGAGCTCTAGGCTCAATAACGCTAAATCCAAAATTTCACTTTCTTCATTTTCCATATCTACTTGCACTTCCTCTATTCCTTCTATCACATTTATATTTGTCTTCTGTTTATTAACTTATCCTGATGATTTCTGACTTTTGCATGATGTATCTTCACTATCATATAGTCAGTCCTCATCTCCCTTATCTTCTGTAATTACCTTTTTGTTCTGTTTACAATCCCTCGCTAAATGTCCCTTTTCCCCTCTTTTCCTCTCTTCAAAATCTTCTGATCGTTTGTCAGATTGTTTATTTCCCTGCATTTGGGCATTTTCTTTCCCTTTTTACCTGACTGTAACACAAATACTTCAGCTCCGTCTTCAGCAGTGAAGACTTGCGCCTTCTTTTTCTTCTTACTATTAAAATGCCTTTCAGCATGTCTAGCATATTCAAGTAAGGTTTGTAGCCTACCTGTTCGATGGTCTATCATATGCTTCGTAATGAAGCTACTGATAGGTGCATGCAACCTTTCAAAAATGCATTTTTTTAATTGTTGTTCATACGGGGAATCATTTGTTTGGTTTTCAGGAACCGTCATACCGCTATGATTATTAAAAAATTCCAATAATCTAGCATAGTATCCATCTATTGTCTCATTTTCCTGCTGTATGCATTGATTAATGCAAGTCCAGTCTGCTCTAGGTTTCCATTTTTCAGAGATTCAGTCTGTAAGACCTTTCACTCTGTTGTCTAACTCTGCGTCACTATGTGGGAGTGGTTTAAGCTCTGCATTACGAGGAATCCAGGTGCCACAAATCATGTGCCAATCTGGACCTATAATTTGTCTTACTACTTTTTCTACTTCTTCCCCATTCAAGTGGTAACTCAACCTCATACCTTGCAAATCTTCTAAAAATTTCGTAAAATGAACTTTCGGATGGGGGATTCCCTCCGGTGTCCATGGTCTATATACCAAGAGTGTTGGGTCCTGCCCTGCCTGTCCTGCCTGAGGATTTGGGACCTCTATAAGTGGGCATATTTCTTCTTCACTCTCATCCTGTAGGTTTCTTTCTATTTGATATGATTCTGCTTCCCTATGTATTTTGGGACCTGGCTTCAATAGGATCTCTAACAACTCCGCTGACGTTGTGGTCTTGTTGAGACTTCAGGATAACGCGGGAGGCGGACCAGCCTGTCCACCTCGGCTTCATATCCTGAAAAGGGCAAAGGAGGGGCAAGGGATGAGGAGGAGCTGTTGCTATTACTAAGTTATTATCTTCTTTGTCTAAAATAATGTTTTGAATTTTTAATCTTCTGTTCTCGATTTGCTTCCTCAGTCCACCTGTGTGCCTGAGGAATGCCTATTTTGCCTGACCTCCCGCATCAGATTTAAGTTGCTTAAGAAGTTTAACCAGTGAAGTTTTATCTAATTTACCATCAAATTCATATTTGTTAACCCATTGATAATACCTAGCTAACTATCAACGTTGTGATTGATTGTTTTTTTGCCTTTCGTTAGTGTGCGGATCTCGCGAATGTTTTAGTGCACTGATTTCCCATGGTAAAGAAAATGTTACGTAACCCTTCTTATCACGTGATATCAAAAGTTCAGTTCCTTTTCACAGTTTATCTAGAATAACTGCCTACCTTATTCTGTTACCCTGATCTATGACCAAATATACAGTACTTCCTTTTGTCCCTGATCTGCATAACAAATCTTGACAACAATATTTACTGCAACCTAGTCCCTGATCTAAAACAGAAAAAAGGCAAAATCTTCCTACCTGAGCGGCCACAGATCAGAAAGTGGCCAGCCTAATTAAAGCGACAATTCAGTCAGAGGTCTTTTCACCCAAGAAGAACACCACCGTAGACTCTGATCTGCAGCTGTCTGAGGGATTGAAGGACCGAACTGTTAAATAAAATTAAAAACAGGAGGTTCAGGTTCAAAAGTTTACTAGTGTACACCAGGAGGCAAAAGAAATTTGTCTAACATGAAACAAGAAGTATACAATTTTATATTATCTTTACATTCAGTCACAGGGCATCTGCATCACTTTAGCTTACAGTCCTCTATTCATAAAAACTGCTGATGCTATATATTTAAAAAAAAAAAGTTTTCCTCTGGTAACATATCCACCTGGTCAGACATAATGTCTTTCTGTAAAGTATTCAATCTTCTAATACACATCTTTGTTCACTGTAACACTTTCCCACCAGCTGCATGCTATCTTAGTAACACATATACAGGGCCAAATCATACCAGCAGGAAAGAGCAGAAGATTTCGTTATTTCACATATTTAATTTCCTGACCCAGCAGATAATCACTTGTGAAAAGCATAAACATTAAAACTTGCTAAGCTAGCAACTGCCAGGGTCGGAGGTCAATTTGCTACAAGCCACACTTCAGTTTCAAAACTACTTGTATTTACACATGCATTTATCCTTTCTGTTATATGATTAATAGAATAAAATGCATTACATACTACTTTGTTTTTAAACTAGCATTTCACATATATTCAAATACATATTTTTCTAACAGCCCACCAGTTGTTTTACCATTCTGTATACACTCACTGACAGTAAGTCGCAGTTACAAATGCTGCACCTGTCACAACAGGAGACATTGCCACTGAGAGCTTACTTTCAGTCATTTCCTTACAAGTATGTCATACATTGTAATACTCTTATTTGGGATACTGTGGTACATGTAGCATCAGTTTTTGGAACGGGATTTATCCAATGATATTATTGGTAGTCACAGAATTATTTATATTATAAATGTTGTTACATTGTGCAGTACTACTGATATTGACATGTACAACATTAGTTGTTGTATTTGTATAATATTTACAGAACAGCAACTACTTGATTCTTTGCTTACTTTGGAAATTATTGACCTTTGATGATGTCACTATTAATTCATGTCAGCATTTTCTATTATTTGTTTAGTTTGCTTTCAAAAAAAAAACATTGGTGCTACTTGTGGGTGTCAGATAGAGTCAGGCATTGCTACATTTGATTAAACATAATGTACATATATGGGTCCACTTCTTAAACTCGAAATACTGAAATCTAGAATTTCAGTATTTCGAGCTGAGAATGTCGAAAGTGCAGTTTTTCGAAGCTGCATTTTCTCGAATCTTAGTTTTTCAAAGTTTTAGTAGTTGTTGTGTGGTGTGTGTTATGTAGTATGCTGTCGCTTTAATGCTTGTTGTTTCCAGGTTCTACGTGTGTGGGCCGATTTGTGTTTATTAAAGGAGATTCAGGTAAGTTTGCATGTTGTTAGGGTTTTGGATAGGATTTTGGTTTGATTTAGTTTTTGGGTAAGTTTTAGGAGTTGGTTAGGGAAGGTAGGTTAGAGTGTGTGCGTGTAAATGTTGAAAGTGGTGATATTGTACATTTGTAGTGTGTGTGTGTGTGTGTGTGTGTGTGTGTGTGTGTGTGTGTGTGTGTGTGTGTGTGTGTGTGTGTGTGTTTGTGTGTGTGTGTGTGTGTGTGTGTGTGCGCGTGTTTGTCGTGTTAGTGCAACCTCAGAGTTGGTATATATAAGTAGTGGGGGTGAGGGGGGTGCAGGGAGCTTGTCCCCCTGCTTAAATATAAGGTAGTGTTATGTAGGGGGAAATGTAAGGTAGTGTTATGTAGGGGGAGGTTTGGATATTTTTTCCTAGTTATTTTGGGTTTAGGTAATATGTGTTTTCATTTTTGTGGACTTTGAACGTTTTCGACTCGAAATATATATATATATATATATATATATATATATATATATATATATATATATATTGGTATCTATAGCTATGGGTCCACTTCACTCTACCGAATTTTCACATAACTGAAAATCAAAAGAACAAGAAGAGGAGAGTAAAATTGCACAACACTGAACCTTTACATTGCCAAAATTCAGAACAATGAACCACCAGCTGCTACAAGTTAGCACAAAATTCTACCTTTTTTACATCCTCTTCAAGTTATATATGCCAACTCCAAGATCATACTACACTACACTGACTGGTTTGAGCATCCTGACTTGTGTCATTTGGAGTTACAGTCAGCCTATATCCAAAACGTCTGATGGCACTTTACAATTCCAGCAAGTTTTGGCTGAGAAATTTCGTTTCTTATGAAAACTGGTCAGAACAAGGCCACTTTTAAGACAGTATAGCAGTCACTGTTCCACAGGAAGTGTGGATTGGTCTATACATCAGCATTATATGGGCTATTACTTACAGCCACCCAGCCTGCCCATTATATCCCATCCCATCTGTAGTGCAGGTTATCTAATGCTGCAGACGTGACATCTCTACTTCACATTCCTGTGTCTCTTTGAGATGGCACTAATTTTAACTTCTCCTTTTGCAGTAGAGATATAACATCATTCACTGTTCTGTAGAATATAGCTTGCAGACGTGGGCAAGGCTTATTGGTTACACTTTAGTTCACTTAGATTCATAGATTCATAAACTGTTACTAGGCTAACAACCCTGGGGCCCTTTCAAAGCCAAGGCAAGATTTCCCAAAAGAATAATGATGTCTTGTATCCAAATAGATCATTGAGGTCCAGGCATTTATAAGCTACCTCTGTCCATAAGGGCATGGGTGCCAGGCCCAAGGTAAATTTTCTGTTTCCCATCCACTGGTCTAGGTTGCGCTTAAACTGGGTAATAGACAAACTCAGCTTCACATGTATGGGAAGGCTGTTCCATAGTAGGGGCAGTCTCTAGGACATATCTGTCTCTCCAACATGTTCTCTTTAAGTCACAAACAAAGCTCAGGTCCTTAGATCTTTTATTTCTGGTACACTGACTTACAAATATGTAAGAGATTCATAAGTGTGGGGTTTGTGGATGCCTTGTAAGCCAGGCATAGATCACTTCTCAGTAATCTATAAGAGAATGAGTAGAGAAAAAGGGCTTTAAGGCACTTTGCATAAGGCAGGTTTCTTATGCCTTGTATTCTTTTTGTAAGGAACCTCTCAGGTCACTCTAGTTGCTGCATATGCCTGGTCAGGTACATAACAAAGGGAGCATTGCACTCTATGATTAGTCTGATAAGGGTGTAGTACAGTGGGATAATGACATGTTTGGCTCTAGTTGCAATTCCCTTACTTTAAAGTTGTGCAACATAAAATGATTTCCTCACCACTGTGGCCATGTGGTGGTTGAAGGTAAGGCTATTGTCTATGTTCATACCCAGGTCCCTGAACACTGGTTTGTCTTTTAGGGGTGTATTATCAACATGGTGATTATCTGGGATGGTTGAATACCCAAAGGGTACAATTATGCATGTCTTAGCGCTGCGTTTAAGACCATGGCTTTGGCATCATTTCTTAGTCAGAGATAGACTTTCATTCACTTGAAGTGAATGTTGCCTAGAAACATATCTTCATTAGATGAAAAGGCAGATGGTCCTGTCATTAAATGCCTGTAAGTGTAATGTGGCTTTCATGATTACATCATTGTTTTTTCAAGACACCTGATGTCCTGACTGGCACTCAGTGAAAGCATGGCTGCTCTGCTCCAGTTCACATTTGTATTTTTATGCATTCCAATCGCCTTCAGACCACTGAGTACATTCTGCATTACATACTACAGATTCCTGTTTTTGCCTGGGAGCCCATCATGATCTTACATTTGTGAGTACATTCTGCAGGTTCCTCTTTTTGCCTGGGAGCCCATCATGGTATTACATTTGATAAAAAATGCTGGGAAAGGTGCATGTATCTGTCAATGTCTGCTTTTATTGCTGCTGCTGCTGATGATGATGATGATGTTGGTGATACTAGGCTTTCTGGGTTATGGCAACTCTACTTTATGTTACTAGGCACTTTCTGGAGTTTGTAGCCTTGGTATGCGGGATGGCAGTTACAGTTTGCAGTGTCATATTTTGGAGTTTACAGAAGTGATAACCGTGATGTAGAATACTGTGTTGTGGATGTCCTGCAGTGTTCCACTGGATTCATCTGGGCACGCAAAGCGTATCTCAGGTTATATAAAATAACTGAATTCTATTCAGTGTGTAATGCTATATGTTTAGACATCCACTTTATTTGACTTTTCCAGTTAGACTGGTGTAGGCAACTATGTTTGAAGTGGTATCTAGCCTCACCCATGATATGGTATTGCCAAACACAGATGCATATTATTCATCATATTGCTGTTGTCATAGTGACTGTTCTCACCAGGATGTTTCATACACACATCCTAAATGCTTCCACTGTGTTTGGTTGCATATTACCTGCATGCTTATAGAGTTGTAGCCATCCTTCATTATATATAGTTACATATCCACTGTGCCTGCTGCATATATAACAATATGTGCATACAACTATTCCTGAGCAAACATCAGAATCCTTTCTACCTGGGAATCTGGCATGAAGATGCAGGGTGGAGTAGACTCAATCAGTCATTATAGGAACTGGTCGGTATCTATGCATTATATATCTGGGACCTCATGGTTATGGTCTCTGATCACTGTTCTTGGTAAAAAATATGGAACACTGTGCTTAGTTTGTAACTTCATGTAATTCTATGTCCTTACAATATTCCCACAACAAAACCAGTGCATGTGTGTGTGTGCGGGGGGGATTTTTCTGGCAATAGTCCATTTTCTTTTGCTCTTGCATTATAAAGGCTGTATATTTGACTCTGGACCTGGACCAACAGTCCCAATGTCTCTGTTATACTGGTACCACTGGTTTATTCAGTGGGGCTGTTGCAATAGGCAGCATGCTAACATTGCCAGCTGGGCTGCAGTCCATTATTAGTGACTAGCAGGTCTAATAACCATGCAGTGCGAAGCTTGTTATGTCCGAAGGGTGATGGATAGGTACATATGATACATCTTTCCTTATGTAAGTCCCTGTTGTGCCTGGAGTTCATGTGCATGCTTCATATGCATAGTGCTTAATGGCCAGACACTATCAAAGTTGCCATTGCATGCACTTCTTGCTGCGTTTTATTTTTGTGTAGTACGCAGCCTTCACTGCTTTTATCACTCTTGCCTACTATTTAGTAACACTGATTAATAACTAATATCTCTTCCCATTTTCATTCTTCCCTCAATTAATAAATAGAAAAATAAACAAACACAAAAATAAATATCTAACTAAATAAATAAGACAAATTATCTTTAAAAATGTAATTTTATTGATTAATATTCTTAATACCCCAAATTAAGCAAAAGCAAAAGTCTGCAAAATCATGTTCACTCCCTATTCAATTTGACCTATCTGCATAAGAAAAGCAATGTCTAATTTGCTGTGGGTGTTTATATCTTTACCTAATAGTAGTTTGAAAAATTGCTTTAATATTCCATTGCCAAATACTGACAATTTAAGTGTATGAATGGCTGGTAAGTGGTACTGGAACCTGTCCTGTAAGCACAACAATTTTTCATTTTTAACTCACACAATTATTTTTATTTATTTATTTCTGTTTCAGGCTATGTATTTCTAACAGTAAAACCCAACAAACCCTGTTTTCCTTCATATCAAAGAGATGTGTAGGCACTGATTCAAATTACTTCCTTTGTCAATATGCCAAACTGGAACAGCCAAGTACAGTATTAACTTGAATGTCTGCCTTATCTGCTTTACTCTGGACAGCATCTGGATTTATTTTCTATTAAAGTACATCATCTGTTTTATGATACATTATTTATTTGTTCATTTCAAGCTGAGCAGCTCATCAGTTAAGTTGACATCAACATTAAACGTTACATTTCTTTTAATCTGTTCTTAATTTTCTTCTCTAAGGGTTCTATTCAGACTGTATGCATGCATGTATGTGTGTGTGTGTGTGTGTGTGTGTGTGTGTGTGTGTGTGTGTGTGTGTGTGTGTGTGTGTGTGTGTGTGTGTGTGTGTGTGTGTGTGTGTGTGTGTGTGTGTGTGCGTGTGCATCTCCATATGCAAGATAAAGAGACAAAGGCGGACTTTAGGTCTGAACATGGTTATATCTTTAGTTGTTAATTTTCGATGGATGGCTGGAACATATCAGTTTTTTAGTGTTGTTGATAGCTGCCAAGGCAAAAGTTTCATGAAAACACATCAGTCTATATTTAAGTAAGAGCATTCCTTTTATTGCAACATCAAAATACTCTATTTATAGTCTAATTATAGTCTTAGTTCCTATTCATATGTGTCTTTTTTGTTTTATTTAATCATCGTATTTAAACACCATCTAAGCTTTCAACCAAGCTTTTATTTCAGAGTTTGATATTTTCTGAAACTTCACACACCATTTGAGTTTGTTCTTTAAGATGAAACACTTGTTTAGTGAATCATCATTTGTATACGGGATACTTTTTCACTGCAACCCATTTCATTTATTGTAAAACTGTATTTAACATTTTTTTTCATTTAGGTCATCAGTAACAATTTAAAAATATAAATTTTCATTTCATGAAGGATCTTTTTGCATTTTTTGTGTGAAACAACTTCATTCATTTATCTCACTTTAACTACAACACAAGTTCACATGCATTAAAAAAAGACACAAAAATGTCAGTAATATTTTCCATTATCATCTAAGTTTTTATATATAAATATATATATATATATATATATATATATATATATATATATATATATATATATATATATATATATATATATATATATATATATATGTATATATATATATATATATATATATATATATATATATATATATATATAAAATTCCAAAACATTTCCAGCATCGTCTCAGGACGTGGATCCTTGACGGAACCTTTGTCTGTTTATTTGGAACAACAACTTAAACCTTTATTGGGACTGGTTAGAGCTAGGCTTAAAGATTCTGGTGAATTTCTATGTCTCATGAATGATTTGCAAGTTGAACCTGATTCTTTTCTTTGCACTTTAGATGTGCAATCATTATATACAAACATTCAGCATCATGGTGGTATACTAGCCCTTAGACAGTGGCTTATCCTATATGGCAAATATAGCCACACCCACATTGAATTTTTGATTGTTTTGGTCAAGATAGTACTAGAATATAACATTTTCTACTTTCATAGTGATTGTTACTTACAAATGAGAGGTACTGCCATGGGTACTACATTTGCACCCATTTATGCAGATCTCTATATGGGATATTTTGAATGGCAACTAATTTATTCAGATGAAAACATCTTCAAGAAAGACTTGGTAATGTGGCGTCGCTATTTGGACGATTGCTGGGGTGTTTAGTCTGGGAATTTAGTAGGTTGGAAGGAATTTGTAAGTTATCTTAATTCCAACAATTTTGGTTTAAAATTTACTGACAGAATAGAAATGAATAACATTGATTTTCTGGATGTACAAGTGACCAAAACAACTGATGGTACTATTAATACTGGTCTTTTTCGTAAAAAGTTTACTAAGAATGCTATACTAGAGGCCAGCAGTTGCCATCCAAAACATATCACTCAAAATATACCCAAGTCGCAGTTTTATAGACTTAGACGTATATGTAATGAACAAAAAGATTATGAGAAGGAATTGAATAATATGAGTGATAGATTCATCAGAAGGGGTTATGATAAACGTAATATCCATACATTGAAATCAATGGCTTTGACTTATTCCAGACATGAATTCTTGAAACCGACCAATTCTAGCCGAGACACAGATGTTCTTGATACATCTAGATCCAGATCTAACCAGAATGTTAGATTCGTGGTTAATTATGGTACCATTTTTTTAAGATTCGTACTGTTATAGATAATCATTGGGAAGTACTTAAGTCAGATCCTTTTTTTGATCAACTTTTGGAATCTAAATGTTTATATAGTTATAGACGGGGTAAGAATTTAGGGGAACATCTGTCTTGGTTTAAACAGATTGACTGGCCCAAAGATGATACAGCTGTTGTTTTACCAAGTGGTTCATATGCCTGTGGCAATTGTGTATATTGTAAGGTGATGTCACGTACCAAGTCTTTTACTTCTGTTAATACATCTAAAGTTTTTGATATTAAACATCTTATCACTTGCCGCACAGAATGGGTGATATACATGACAGTATCCCAATGTGGTTCCTTTTATATTGGACAAACCTCTAGAAGCTTGAAGAGCAGAATTGCTTTACATTTGAGTGATATCAATTGCAAACGTGTAAGAAGTGCTCTTTATAAACATTTATGTGACCATAACACTGCTTCTTTTCTCTTTGTTGGTATTGATACTATTAAAGGTAGTAGACTATCTGACTTGACCAAGCATCAGATCTTGGATAAAAAGGAAAGAATGTGAATGATTAAACTAGGGGCTGTGTACCAACCTGGTCTTAATGACCATTGGTGATTCTACTTCTCTTTTTCTATCTTTACATAATTCATTCTCTATATTCATTTTCATTTTTCCTAACCATTTTTTAATTTTTATGTGTCATACTCGCTATTGGGTATATGTAGTTGGATGTGATTTTTATCATATGCGTACATATATATATTGGTGGTATATAATAGAATATAATAATTTTATATATATATAGATATATATATATATATAGGTATATATATACATATATATATATATATATATATATATATATATATATATATATATGTATATATATATATATATATATATATATATATATATATATATATACATACTTAAGTGTATATATTCATTCATTTTTGTTTTTTGCATTATACCACATAATGTATATTTCATGAATATGGTCTCCTTTCACTATAAAACATGGGCTGGAGTGATGCTTTGTTGTAATTTCACACTGATGAAGCCAGGGGGCGAAATCGGTTACCGATCTGTGAGTTTTTTCAGTTGAGCCGAATGGTTGCATGAAGGAGCAACCTGAATGTTTGTTCCACTTAACAATAAAAGCACTTTTGTATATCTTAAGTGCTTTTTGGGTCATTTTATTATATCCGACATTGGATTTACTATTTTGAGTGCTGGAAATTTTTTGGAATTTTGTATTTTACTCCGTGCACCATTTTTGGTGACGTGCACTTGATTTCTTTGGTGTGTGTGTGTGTGTGTGTGTGTGTGTGTGTGTGTGTGTGTGTATATATATATATATATATATATATATATATATATATATTTTTTTTATATATATATATATATATATATATATATATATACACACACACACACACACACACACACACACATTTTTCACCATTTCTGTATTTCTTAACCTTCTAGTCTGCATCACCCCTTTATTTATTTATTTATTTTATTTTACATTTGTTTACCAGAGAGGTCTGACTGGAAAGAGCTGTCCGTTTTCAGCAGAGGCCCAGGAGGAAAAGCTCCAGAACAATTGCTAACATACTATACATAAGACATTTACATGAGCATGTGGTTTACAGATACAGTTATAAAATATAGCAGATAATAACATATAATTACATAAGATATGTACATAAGCATAGTGGTTTAGACATACAATTAAAAGTATAGCAGGTAGCAACATATATGATTGTTGTTCATACAGTATGTTTAGTAGAGATAATCTTGAAGATGTACTGAAGATTAGACAAGAAAGGAAAAACTAAAAAAGGAAGAGAATATAGACAGGTTCATATGAGGTGCATTGACATTTTAAGGGAAAGCTTTCGACTTAGTCTATGGGAGAATTAGTGGGTATAGATGGGGCAGTGGGGAGTAGGCGGTAGTGAGTAAGTAACGTGATCATATATAGTGCATCTGTGGGAGTTTTAAAGAGGAGGTTGGATAGTGTGTAGGGGAAAGGAGTGAGAATATGTCAGCCTGGTGCTAGGCAGTTACAAGTAACGTGTGATAATATATAGTGCATCTGTGGGAGTTTTAAAGAGGTTGGATAGTGGATAGGAGAAATGAGTTAGAATATGTCAGCCAGGTGCTAGGCAGTTACAAGTAACGTGTGATAATATATAGTGCATCTGTGGGAGTTTTAAAGAGGTTGGATAGTGGGTAGGGGAAAGGAGTTAGAATATGTCAGCCAGGTGCTAGGCAGTTACAAGTAACATGTGATAATATATAGTGCATTGTGGGAGTTTTAAAGAAGAGGTTGAATAGTGGGTGGGGTAAAGGAGTTTGAATATGTCAGCCAGGTGCTAGGCAGTTACAAGTAACGTGTGATAATATATAGTGCATCTGTGGGAGTTTTAAAGAAGAGATTGGATAGTGGGTAGGGGAAAGGAGTTAGAATATGTCAGCCAGGTGCTAGGCAGTTACAAGTAACGTGTGATAATATATAGTGCATCTGTGGGAGTTTTAAAGAAGAGGTTGGATAGTGGGTAGGGGAAAGGAGTTAGAATATGTCAGCCAGGTGCTAGGTAGTTACAAGTAATGTGTGATAATATATAGTGCATCAGTGGGAGTTTTAAAGAGGTTGGATAGTGGGTAGGGGAAAGGAGTTAGAATATGTCAGCCAGGTGCTAGGCAGTTACAAGTAACGTGTGATAATATATAGTGCATCTGTGGGAGTTTTAAAGATGTTGGATAGTGGGTAGGGGAAAGGAGTTAGAATATGTCAGCCAGGTGATAGGCAGTTACAAGTAATGTGTGATAATATGTAGTGCATCTGTGGGAGTTTTAAAGAGGTTGGATAGTGGGTAGGGGAAAGGAGTTAGAATATGTCAGCCAGGTGCTAGGCAGTTACAAGTAACATGTGATAATATATAGTGCATTGTGGGAGTTTTAAAGAAGAGGTTGAATAGTGGGTGGGGTAAAGGAGTTTGAATATGTCAGCCAGGTGCTAGGCAGTTACAAGTAACGTGTGATAATATATAGTGCATCTGTGGGAGTTTTAAAGAAGAGGTTGGATAGTGGGTAGGGGAAAGGAGTTAGAATATGTCAGCCAGGTGCTAGGCAGTTACAAGTAACGTGTGATAATATATAGTGCATCTGTGGGAGTTTTAAAGAAGAGGTTGGATAGTGGGTAGGGAAAGGAGTTAGAATATGTCAGCCAGGTGCTAGGCAGTTACAAGTAACGTGTGATAATATATAGTGCATCTGTGGGAGTTTTAAAGATGTTGGATAGTGGGTAGGGGAAATGAGTTAGAATATGTCAGCCAGGTGATAGGCAGTTACAAGTCTTCTTCTTCTGGCTTTTCCCGGTTAGGGGTCGCCACAGCGGATCACCTTGTCTGCACATTGAATGGCAGTGGAGTTTTACAGTGTCGAGTTGCCAGCACGGCGCCCAACCTTCCACAGAAGGCACACTCACATGCACACCTAGGGCCAATTTAGAGTGTCCAATCCACCTGCAGCATGTCTTTGGGATGTGGGAGGAAACCGGAGCACCCGGAGGAAACCCACGCGACCACAGGGAGGACATGCAGACTCCGCACAGAAGGCACCCCAGCCGAGGATCGAACCGGAGAACCTCTTGCTGTGAGGCGGCAATGCTAACCACTGCACCACCGTGGCCGCCCTGATAGGCAGTTACAAGTAACGTGTGATAATATATAGTGCATCTGTGGGAGTTTTAAAGATGTTGGATAGTGGGTAGGGGAAAGGAGTTAGAATATGTCAGCCAGGTGATAGGCAGTTACAAGTAATGTTTGATAATATGTAGTGCATCTGTGGGAGTTTTAAAGAGGTTGGATAGTGGGTAGGGAAAAGGAGTTAGAATATGTCAGCCAGGTGCTAGGCAGTTACAAGTAACATGTGATAATATATAGTGCATTGTGGGAGTTTTAAAGAAGAGGTTGAATAGTGGGTGGGGTAAAGGAGTTTGAATATGTCATCCAGGTGCTAGGCAGTTACAAGTAACGTGTGATAATATATAGTGCATCTGTGGGAGTTTTATAGAAGAGATTGGATAGTGGGTAGGGGAAAGGAGTTAGAATATGTCAGCCAGGTGCTAGGCAGTTACAAGTAACGTGTGATAATATATAGTGCATCTGTGGGAGTTTTAAAGAGTTTGGATAGTGGGTAGGGGAAAGGAGTTAGAATATGTCAGCCAGGTGCTAGGCAGTTACAAGTAATGCGTGATAATATATAGTGCATCTGTGGGAGTTTTAAAGAGGTTGGATAGTGGGTAGGGGAAAGGAATTAGAATATGTTAGCCAGGTGCTAGGCAGTTACAAGTAACGTGTGATAATATATAGTGCATCTGTGGGAGTTTTAAAGATGTTTGATAGTGGGTATGGGAAAGGAGTTAGAATATGTCAGCCAGGTGCTAGGCAGTTACAAGTAACGTGTGATAATATATAGTGCATCTGTGGGAGTTTTAAAGATGTTGGATAGTGGGTAGGGGAAAGGAGTTAGAATATGTCAGCCAGGTGATAGGCAGTTACAAGTAACGTGTGATAATATATAGTGCATCTGTGGGAGTTTTAAAGATGTTGGATAGTGGGTAGGGGAAAGGAGTTAGAATATGTCAGCCAGGTGATAGGCAGTTACAAGTACTGTGTGATAATATGTAGTGCATCTGTGGGAGTTTTAAAGAGGTTGGATAGTGGGTAGGGGAAAGGAGTTAGAATATGTCAGCCAGGTGCTAGGCAGTTAGAAGTAACGTGTGATAATATATAGTGCATCTGTGGGAGTTTTAAAGAGGAGGTTGGATAGTGGGTAGGGGAAAGGAGTGAGAATATGTCAGCCTGGTGCTAGGCAGTTAGAAGTAACGTGTGATAATATATAGTGCATTTGTGGGAGTTTTAAAGAGGAGGTTGGATAGTGGGTAGGGGAAAGGATTTAGAATATGTCAGCCAGGTGCTAGGCAGTTGCATGTCCAGGAGTTGTTTAGGTGAGACATATGCTGTTTCCTGAAGATGGTTTTGTTAGGTTGCACCCTGATTTTTAGTGGTAGGGAGTTCCAAGTCTTGGCAATGTTGCTAGAATACAGGGAGTCACCAGAGCTGTAATGGCTTTTGGAGATTGCGATTAGTGCCTTGTTAGTGGACCTAAGTTCTCAGTTACTGGAGTAGAGGATGATCAGGTCTTGTAAGGCTGGAGTTTTGTCAGGTTGGTACAGTATTTGGTGAGCTAGAAGAAGTTGGTTTAGAGCTAAGGTGTTAGGGAGTTCAAGCCAGGAAAGCTGTTTTAGGGCCTGGCAGTGGTGGGTGCGGTATGAAGAGTTTGTGGTGAATTTTGCTATTTTGTTGTAGCATACAGACAGCTTGTTTAAATCGCTCGTTTAGATTAATTAGGACAGGAAAAGCATACAGTAAAGGTAGAGAGAATATGGGTACGAGCTAGGGTAACTTTACTATTGCTGGTTAGGAAGTTTTTACATCTCTAAAGAGTACCTAGCTTTTTGTTGATTTTGGTTATTGTATGAGCTATGTGTTTGTCAAATTTCATATCACTGTCAATAATGAGTCCTAGTAAAGTGGTTTGTGTGACGGGGTGATAGGGGTATTATCTAATGCAGAAACAGAGAATGGGGGAGTAGGTGCTGCTGCTTTGGAAGGATGACAGAGCAAAAGTTCGGTCTTTTTAGGATTTAGTATTAGCTGGGAGTTTGCTAGCCAGGTTTCAATGGATGTAAAGGCTTCTTGAGTCTTGATTTGAAGTTGTTGGAGGGTGGGGGCAGAGCAGATTAAGGTGGAGTCATCAGCGTATTGAACCAGGTTTGCTAGAGGGGTGGCATTGGGAAGACTATTTGTAAATATAGTGAAAAGTAGGGGTCCTAGGGTTGATCCTTGTGGTAATCCTAGTTTTACA
Source organism: Protopterus annectens (assembly GCF_019279795.1). Classification (NCBI taxonomy): domain Eukaryota; kingdom Metazoa; phylum Chordata; order Ceratodontiformes; family Protopteridae; genus Protopterus; species Protopterus annectens. The sequence goes on along the minus strand of NC_056727.1, from coordinate 645,916,052 downwards.
GGAAGTGGGGGGAAAGGGAGTGTTTCCACTGTACAGCTTGTTGGCATTGGGAGAGATAGTCCTGAAACCATAACAGAGTGAGGGTGGTTAGTTTTAATTCTGAGAGTGATGCTATTAGTTTTGTATGGGAGACTGTATCAAACGCCTTTGATAAGTCAAGGAAAACTGCAGACACTAGTTGGGTATTGTTGCATTGCATATTTACTAGGTTACTAAAATGGATGAGTGCAGTGGTAGTGCTATGGTTGGGGCAGACCTGTGTTGAGTTTCAGCAAGAAGATTGTTGGAGAGGAGATGTGTTAGGACCTGGGTGTGGATGCATTTTTCCATTATTTTAGCCAGTGGGGAAAGTATAGCTATAGAGCGGTAGTTTGTTAGGTCAGTGGAGTTGCCCCCTTTGTGAATTGATATAATTTAGGAGATTTTCCAGAGAAGTGGCACCTTTTGTTCTGAGATTGATCTGTTAATGATTATAGAGACTGGGAAGGAAATGGCTTTGGCGGCTATTTGTAGGAATTCGGCAGGTAGTTTGTCTACTGCTAAGGTGGTGGGTTTAAGTTTGGTTAAGTGTCAACAGATGGTGTAAGTTCGTACAGGTTGAAGGGTGAAGGACTTAGCATTATTTGATGGGTTATATAGCATAGTGGGGGTTGAGGAGTGTGTGTCTGTTGACAGCTTTAATATAGAGTTGGTAAAGAACTCATTGAATTGGGTAGCTGTGTTTATAGAAGTGGTGTCTATGTTTGGATGAGGAGTTGGTGATTTACCTTGTTGGAGAATACTGTTTATAGCGGCCCAGAACTTTTGTGGGTTGATATTATGCTTTAGTTTCAATTTCACTATAGTAGTTTTGTTTATCTAGTCTGATTTGCTTTTTTTACAGTCTTTCTCAGTTGTAAGAATGTTTGCCTATTAAGAGTAGCTTTGTTTTTGCACCAGGTGTCCCATGCTTTGTCACTTTGTTTCATAAGTTGCCTAGTGCTCTTGGTAAGCCATGGGCATAGATGGTTTTAGTGTGGCTCTGTCTTGGTGGAGCAAGTTGGTTGAGAAGGCCTAAGAAGATAGTGTTGAAATTCTCAACTGCCTCATCTAAAGGAAGTGTTAAAAGAGGGAACCAGTTAGAGTGTTTAAGAGTTGTATTAAGGTCATCATCCCTGAAGTTTTTAGTGTATCTGATGTCTTTAAGAGAGCTAGTTCTAGTGAGTTTAGTTTGGTCTCTGATAAAGAAGGTTGTGAGGTGTTTGCTTAGAATGTTGGGTAGTGTACCAAAATTATGTGTGGAAGATGGGGGATTGGTGAGTATCCAGTCTAGTATTGATTCTTTTTTTGAGGTTTTGTCTACCCTAGTAGGGGTTTGTATAATCTGTGAGAATCCTTAAAGGTTAATATGAGTTGAGGGATGTGGTGATTTAAGTGAGGTCCAATCAATATTGAAGTTGGTTTCATGGGGAAGGGTTTCTGATTGAGTCTATATTATAAGATCGATGGCTGAAAGCATCGAACACCATATGGTCAACAACATATGGTCGATGTCTTCAAACATCAAACTTATAAAAACAACAAAAAAAGAAAAAGAAAAAAGTACCCTAATGGGTTTAAGCAGGGGGGCAAGCCCCCCAAACCCCCATATAGGGGGACTGTGCCCCCACACCCCCTGTTACTTAAATATACCAACTCCGAGAGCACACTACATTGCAGTAAACAGAAATATTCCCTTGCAGAGATTTTCGTTTACACGTTCGATGTTATGCGCTTTCGCTATTCTCATGTTGACAATATCAGCTTCGATACTGTCGGCTTTTGAGAATATAATATAGATCCTTTCTGGTGTCCATTGGAGAAGAGATTCTAAGGTTTTGATGTCATCTCCTGGAGGGATATATTAACCTAAGACATTTAGCTGTTTTTGCGATTTAGTCTTACCTTAGCAATATTTATATTTATATTTTTATATTTAATATTTAATATTTATATTGCTCAGTTGCTGCAAAACTTTTCATCTCACTCATCCTTTTGGCAGCATTTTGTATAAACTGTTCACACATGTACCATTTATGTTTTATGAATTTAAATTCTTCCCACTTCTAATGATTCACTTCCATTTCTTTTTCTCCGTTCAGTCATTCAATACCTTTATTATCAATGGTTTAATCTATAATTTCCTTTTGTTTTTTTTTTCCTGCCAGTGGCACTAAGCTCAACAAAGCTCCAAAGCGCCAAATATAATATACACATATATGTGGCTAGTACTTCAGTATTTTGCTATAACCAACCAGATTCATAGCTTAGCTACAGACCAATAATGTCCATAAATTCAGATGTATTGCCTTAACTTAAGACAGTAGGACATAATTGTACATCCAGCTTCTCAAGAGGTGAAAGAAATGTATCTCATGAATGTTGTCCAATGTACTCTCTTCCATTTTGCTCTACTATGTCTCAAAGTAAGTACCATATGATTGTTATATACTGAAATTTGTGTAGCCTGCCTTTTACTAATATTTAATGTATTGTCTGTTAACTATAAAAATGTTATCTCTTGGAGCTTTACTCCCCGGGCCTCCACTGAAAATATCTGAACTAATATATAATAATAATGACAACTATGTAAAACAAATTGCCACAGGGTCAGAATGACACAACAGGACAGACATTGGATCAAATGTCATTGCTACTCTAATGCAGTCTAAAGACCTACATTGATGGCTAACAGCACAGTCCTGGCTGCCCCTGCCACACAACAGTAGCATTTTGGGACACTGTGGATAGCAGCAGTAGTGATGTGTGTCTCTCTGGATGTGTCTGCTGAATTCACAGTTGACTGATCTAACAGCAGATGTGTGTGCACATTGCAGCACATATATTGATGTCTGAGAGCCAGGTGTGGGTCAAATGAGAGGTGGTCTGCCTCTCCTCACTGGAGGTAATCTGCTTAATACGGTTAGGGCACGTAACACTTGGTACTACCTAGTACTCACAAACTTGGGGATGTAACCCCCCACACACAGTTGTAACATCCTTGCTGGTTAAATCTGATCACAAAGTGATGACATTTGAAATAAATATTAAGACTGAACCTCCATCTAACTCTGTAACCCTTAAAAACTTTTCTAAGGTAAATTACCTTCCAATAAGGGACAGCATAGCCAATTAATAATCTCCCAATCTCCCCTTAACCCTGAAAACAAAGAAACATATGCAGATGGGTATAGAAACGTCTTGTTCATCCATATAAGCATTCACATTGTAATGGCAGTACCAGACTGAAGTAAACTCAAGACAACCCATAAAAACAAATCACCATGCTAGACCCCTGGTATTAAAAAGAAAAAATATGTCTAGCAGAAAGAGAGAATGCACACTATAGGGTAGAAACTCCCTCATCAACCAAAACAAACAAATCAGGGGACTAGTCAAGTGCTCAAAAGAAAACTTTGAAGCAAACAAAGTTTCCCATGCTAAGGATAACCATAAGTCATTTTTCAGCTATGTCAGAAATCTTAAAGACAACACCTAACGATGTGTAAAGCTAGTCTTTGGCGGCATCACATATACCCAGCCAGACAATACAGCAAATATGCTGGCCAATAAATTCAGCTCAGATTTTACCCCCTATATTCCCCATTAACCCCCAGGACATACTTCCTACAATCCCTCCACAACTTAGCACAAAAGAACAGGTCATAAATGTGCACTCTAAAGGAAACAGCATGGTATTGATGGGTCTGATAGTATCCCAGGATACTTTTTAAAACAGCTTACTGCAGACTCCAGACATGCCTAGAGAATGGAGAACAGCAATAGTTATCCCTGCATTATTATATTTTACAGTTATGTTTACACTTTGCATACAACCATAGGAATAATACAGTTTAACGTGTACACTTACATACAGTTATAAATGTAATACAATTTAAATATGTGGGTAGATAAAATTTGCGGTCAAGTCGTTTACCTAAGATTCTAGGAAGAAATATACATTACTAAAGGGGAGAATGAGTCACCATGAGTATAACAAGCTATTTGTTTTATAAGTTATAGAGTATAAAGTTTAAGTATGGGTTGTAAGACAGCAGTAGTATTAAGAGTAAAGACAGTGGTAGTATTAAGAGTATAAAGTTTAAGTATGAGTTGTAAGACAGCAGTCGTATTAAGAGTAAAGACATTGGTAGTATTAAGAGTATAAAGTTTAAGTATGGGTTGTAAGACAGCAGTAGTAATATTAAGAGTAAAGACAGTGGTAGTATTAAGAGTATAAAGTTTAAGTATGGGTTGTAAGACAGCAGTAGTATTAAGAGTAAAGACAGTGGCAGTATTAAGACTATAAAGTTTAAGTATGGGTTGTAAGACAGCAGTAGTATTAAAAGTATAAAGTTTAAGTATGTGTTGTAAGACAGCAGTAGTATTAAGAGTAAAGACATTGGTAGTATTATGAGTATAAAGTTTAAGTATGTGTTGTAAGACAGCAGTAGTATTAAGAGTAAAGACATTGGTAGTATTAAAAGTATAAAGTTTAAGGATGCGTTGTGAGACAACAGTAGTATGAAAACTATAAAGTTTAAGTATGGGTTGTAAGGCAGTGGTAGTATGGTAGTTAAGGATAGTAGTATATGAATGGCTTGAAAGAGTTGATGTTAGGGTTAAGAGGGTGATAGTATAGGGAGGGTAGGAGATGGAAATGAAGTGGTAGCAGGGGTAAGTACCAGGTGGTATCTACAAGACTGTAGAGGAAGGCATTTTACCCAAAACTTGTAAAACCTTACCAAAGATGTCAACAGAGAGGAGGCTTTGGTGCACCTGGTCACTGAACTGGGCTGAGGAGCTGACAATGCAGATGTTCACCATCTATGCTAGACATGGGCAGAGGATACATGCATGCCAATGGAACTTTGCTATGTTTGGTATATGGAAACAGATACAAGTGCACACTACTGATGACCTGGGATCTACCAAACTGATATGCAGGTCTGCCACCTCTGTGATGATCTACACCAAAGAGACATGCAAGATCTTTACCTGAAGGTCACAGAGGTTTCAGACCTGTGTTGAATTTCGGTAAGAAGATTGTTGGAGAGGAGATGTGTTAGGACCTGGGTGTGGATACATTTTTCCATTATTTTAGCCAGTGGGGAAAGTATAGCTATAGAGCGGTAGTTTGTTAGGTCAGTGGAGTTGCCCCCTTTGTGAATTGATATAATTTAGGAGATTTTCCAGAGAAGTGGCACCTTTTGTTCTGAGATTGATCTGTTAATGATTATAGAGACTGGGAAGGAAATGGCTTTGGCGGCTATTTGTAGGAATTTGGCAGGTAGTTTGTCCACTGCTAAGGTGGTGGGTTTAAGTTTGGTTAAGTGTCAACAGATGGTGTAAGTTCGTAGAGGTTGAAGGGTGAAGGACTTAGTATTATTTGATGGGTTATATAGCATAGTGGGGGTTGAGGAGTGTGTGTCTGTTGACAGCTTTAATATAGAGTTGGTAAAGAACTCATTGAATTGGGTGGCTGTATTTATAGAAGTGGTGTCTATGTTTGGATGAGGAGTTGGTGATTTACCTTGTTGGAGAATACTGTTTATAGCGGCCCAGAACTTTTGTGGGTTGATATTATGCTTAGTTTCAATTTCACTATAGTAGTTTTGTTTATCTAGTCTGATTTGCTTTTTTTACAGTCTTTCTCAGTTGTAAGAATGTTTGCCTATTAAGAGTAGCTTTGTTTTTGCACCAGGTGTCCCATGCTTTGTTACTTTGTTTCATAAGTTGCCTAGTGCTCTTGGTAAGCCATGGGCATAGATGGTTTTAGTGCAGATCTGTCTTGGTGGAGCAAGTTGGTTGAGAAGGCCTAAGAAGATAGTGTTGAAATTCTCAACTGCCTCATCTAAAGGAAGTGTTAAAAGAGGGAACCAGTTAGAGTGTTTAAGAGTTGTATTAAGGTCATCATCCCTGAAGTTTTTAGTGTATCTAATGTCTTTAAGAGAGCTAGTTCTAGTGAGTTTAGTTTGGTCTCTGATAAAGAAGGTTGGGAGGTGTTCGCTTAGAATGTCCGGTAGTGTACCAAAATTATGGGTGGAAGATGGGGGATTGGTGAGTATCCAGTCTAGTATTGATTCTTTTTTTGAGGTTTTGTCTACCCTAGAAGGGGTTTGTATAATCTGTGAGAATCCTTAAAGGTTAATATGATTTGAGGGATGTGGTGATTTAAGTGAGGTCCAATCAATATTGAAGTTGCCTAGTATAATGGTTTCATGGGGAAGGGTTTCTGATGGAGTCTATATTATAAGATCGACAGTTGAAAGCATCGAACACCATATGGTCGACAACATATGGTCGATGTCTTCAAACATCAAACTTATAAAAACAACAAAAAAAGAAAAAGAAAAAAGTACCCTAATGGGTTTAAGCAGGGGGGCAAGCCCCCCAAACCCCCACATGGGGGGGCTGTGCCCCCACACCCCCTGCTACTTAAATATACCAACTCCGACAGCACACTATATTGCAGTAAACAGAAATATTCCCTTGCAGAGATTTTCGTTTACACGTTCGATGTTATGCGCTTTTGCTATTCTCATGTTGACAATATCAGCTTCAATACTGTCGGCTTTTGAGAATATAATATAGACCCTTTCTGGTGTCCATTGGAGAAGAGATTCTAAGGTTTTGATGTTATCTCCTGGAGGGATATATTAACCTAAGACATTTAGCTGTTTTTGTGATTTAGTCTTACCTTAGCAATATTTATATTTATATTTTTATATTTAATATTTAATATTTATATTGCTCAGTTGCAAAACTTTTCATCTCACTCATCCTTTTGGCAGTATTTTGTATAAACTGTTCACACATGTACCATTTATGTTTTATGAATTTAAATTCCTCCCACTTCTAATGATTCACTTCCATTTCTTTTTCTCCTTTCAGTCATTCAATACCTTTATTATCAATGGTTTAATCTATAATTTCCTTTTGTTTTTTTTTTCCTGCCAGTGGCACTAAGCTCAACAAAGCTCCAAAGCGCCAAATATAATATACACATATATGTGGCTAGTACTTCAGTATTTTGCTATAATCAACCAGATTCATAGCTTAGCTACAGACCAATAATGTCCATAAATTCAGATGTATTGCCTTAACTTAAGACAGTAGGACATAATTGTACATCCAGCTTCTCAAGAGGTGAAAGAAATGTATCTCATGAATGTTGTCCAATGTACTCTCTTCCATTTTGCTCTACTATGTCTCAAAGTAAGTACCATATGATTGTTATATACTGGCATTTGTGCAGCCTGCCTTTTACTAATATTTAATGTATTGTCTGTTAACTATAAAAATGTTATCTCTTGGAGCTTTACTCCCCGGGCCTCCACTGAAAATATCTGAACTAATATATAATAATAATGACAACTATGTAAAACAAATTGCCACAGGGTCAGAATGACACAACAGGACAGACATTGGATCAAATGTCATTGCTACTCTAATGCAGTCTAAAGACCTACATTGATGGCTAACAGCACAGTCCTGGCTGCCCCTGCCACACAACAGTAGCATTTTGGGACACTGTGGATAGCAGCAGTAGTGATGTGTGTCTCTCTGGATGTGTCTGCTGAATTCACAGTTGACTGATCTAACAGCAGATGTGTGTGCACATTGCAGCACATATATTGATGTCTGAGAGCCAGGTGTGGGTCAAATGAGAGGTGGTCTGCCTCTCCTCACTGGAGGTAATCTGCTTAATACAGTTAGGGCACGTAACACTTGGTACTACCTAGTACTCACAAACTTGGGGATGTAACCCCCCACACAGTTGTAACATCCTTGCTGGTTAAATCTGATCACAAAGTGATGACATTTGAAATAAATATTAAGACTGAACCTCCATCTAACTCTGTAACCCTTAAAAACTTTTCTAAGGTAAATTACCTTCCAATAAGGGACAGCATAGCCAATTAATAATCTCCCAATCTCCCCTTAACCCTGAAAACAAAGAAACATATGCAGATGGGTATAGAAACGTCTTGTTCATCCATATAAGCATTCACATTGTAATGGCAGTACCAGACTGAAGTAAACTCAAGACAACCCATAAAAACAAATCACCATGCTAGACCCCTGGTATTAAAAAGAAAAAATATGTCTAGCAGAAAGAGAGAATGCACACTATAGTGTAGAAACTCCCTCATCAACCAAAACAAACAAATCAGGGGACTAGTCAAGTGCTCAAAAGAAAACTTTGAAGCAAACAAAGTTTCCCATGCTAAGGATAACCATAAGTCATTTTTCAGCTATGTCAGAAATCTTAAAGACAACACCTAACGATGTGTAAAGCTAGTCTTTGGCGGCATCACATATACCCAGCCAGACAATACAGCAAATATGCTGGCCAATAAATTCAGCTCAGATTTTACCCCCTATATTCCCCATTAACCCCCAGGACATACTTCCTACAATCCCTCCACAACTTAGCACAAAAGAACAGGTCATAAATGTGCACTCTAAAGGAAACAGCATGGTATTGATGGGTCTGATAGTATCCCAGGATACTTTTTAAAACAGCTTACTGCAGACTCCAGACATGCCTAGAGAATGGAGAACAGCAATAGTTATCCCCTGCATTATTATATTTTACAGTTATGTTTACACTTTGCATACAACCATAGGAATAATACAGTTTAACGTGTACACTTACATACAGTTATAAATGTAATACAATTTAAATATGTGGGTAGATAAAATTTGCAGTCAAGACGTCTACCTAAGATTCTAGGAAGAAATATACATTACTAAAGGGGAGAATGAGTCACCATGAGTATAACAAGCTATTTGTTTTATAAGTTATAGAGTATAAAGTTTAAGTATGGGTTGTAAGACAGCAGTAGTATTAAGAGTAAAGACAGTGGTAGTATTAAGAGTATAAAGTTTAAGTATGAGTTGTAAGACAGCAGTCGTATTAAGAGTAAAGACATTGGTAGTATTAAGAGTATAAAGTTTAAGTATGGGTTGTAAGACAGCAGTAGTAATATTAAGAGTAAAGACAGTGGTAGTATTAAGAGTATAAAGTTTAAGTATGGGTTGTAAGACAGCAGTAGTATTAAGAGTAAAGACAGTGGCAGTATTAAGACTATAAAGTTTAAGTATGGGTTGTAAGACAGCAGTAGTATTAAGAGTATAAAGTTTAAGTATGTGTTGTAAGACAGCAGTAGTATTAAGAGTAAAGACATTGGTAGTATTATGAGTATAAAGTTTAAGTATGTGTTGTAAGACAGCAGTAGTATTAAGAGTAAAGACATTGGTAGTATTAAGAGTATAAAGTTTAAGTATGGGTTGTAAGACAACAGTAGTATTAAAACTATAAAGTTTAAGTATGGGTTGTAAGGCAGTGGTAGTATGGTAGTTAAGGATAGTAGTATATGAATGGCTTGAAAGAGTTGATGTTAGGGTTAAGAGGGTGATAGTATAGGGAGGGGAGTAGGAGATGGGGGAAATGAAGTGGTAGCAGGGGTAAGTACCAGGTGGTATCTACAAGACTGTAGAGGAAGGCATTTTACCCAAAACTTGTAAAACCTTACCAAAGATGTCAACAGAGAGGAGGCTTTGGTGCACCTGGTCACTGAACTGGGCTGAGGAGCTGACAATGCAGATGTTCACCATCTATGCTAGACATGGGCAGAGGATACATGCATGCCAATGGAACTTTGCTATGTTTGGTATATGGAAACAGATACAAGTGCACACTACTGATGACCTGGGATCTACCAAACTGATATGCAGGTCTGCCACCTCTGTGATGATCTACACCAAAGAGACATGCAAGATCTTTACCTGAAGGTCACAGAGGTTTGATACTAGCCACCTGATGGCTATAGTAAGTTACATACTCCACACCTCAACACCTGCATTATCATATATATATATATGCAGTACAAATATATGTTTAGGTGATGCATTGTGTTTCAAGTGCATTCCATGAATATTTGTATTAGTAATATTAACTTACATGGGAGATTAATATGTTTTAATGTTTAAAGTTCATATTTACACATAGATGAGTTTTGAGTTAATCTGTAGATATTCTGGGTCAATTTAAACATTATGCAGAACTGTTGATTACATTTGTATATTAATAAAGACTTCATACATCCTGCTAATACTGTTATTCTATAATATATGCTTTTATATAGCCTAAACACTCCCTTACACTATTATCCACACATATTCATTCATTTAAACACATCCAAATTTCTCTTCTTATCCTCCTTATCTTGTAAAATACAACATGCTACATTTAAATTGTAACAAATTTCAAACCTTACTCACATTAATTACTCTAACACTAGTAATACATACCACTTCCCTCAATTTTTCACAAATGAACCTAACTTCAATAGCACCCATCTATTCAGCCCACCAAGACAAACATCCAAACAGCTTCTCAAATATATCAGCTAGCCTCATTGAAACTAACATACTATACTTTCTAAAACAATGGATTCTTGTCCTCTGTCTAGAACACACCACAAAGCTATATCTAATCCCACTTCTGAAAAAAAAACATCAGCTAGCCACTACAACTATTCACCTTGATAACCTAAAACAATGTGGTGACTTCCACCCCAATCCTGGACCCCCTCAAGACCACACCCCACCTCAAACACCATCCTCAAACATAAGATGCTAGTCACCCTACATATACACAGCATGTGTGACAAAATAACAGAATTCCAGTCTTGGCTATCACAATACTCCCCATATATAGTAGCTCTCAATGAAACTTGGATAAAACCACATATCAAAGACACAGAATTCCTCCCACACAGCTATAATATACTAAGAAATGATAGAATCAACAAAAAAGCAGGTGGTGTAGCATTACTCTATCCCAACATGTATTCAGTTCTACCTCTCTCCAAATCTATTATCACCTTTGGTAATGCTGAACTTCTCATAGCATTACTGAAAATAAACAATAATAAACAACTTTGTATTACAAATGTATATATTCTCCCAGGCCAGAATATCCTTATTCTGGAAGACAATCATTCATGGGTGTCCAAAAACATTTCTAATGAAACAGTAATCATGACAGATGTCAATATCAATTGTCTAAACCTATCCACTGACCCACCAGCAAATTGTATCCAACTTCATGGCTTTACACAACTAATCACCTCCCCTACTATAATACAATATTACAATAACCTAAGCTCAGCCCTAGATTGGATCCTTCACTCAGGCCCCCTCAAATACTCAAACTCCAGTACACTTCTCAATAAGTTAAGTGACCATCTACCTGCATATACTTATAGAACCCCCTCCCAAAAGCCCAAAATGCATACCTACAAAACATCCATAAACCTAACAAATTTCAGTCAAAACCTGTTTAACAACATATTAAAGTCATTAATCTGGTCTCCATTAAAAACTCTAGATGACACTGTCAGCTATTTCAATAAAATATTCCTAGACACCCTCAACAACTTAGCGTAAAAAGAACAAAGGCTAATCATGCACCTTTGCTAACCAAATCAACCAAACAAATACTACAAACTAGAGATTGAGCTTGGAAAGATTGGCTAAAAACAAAAATGACAACTATTGGAAAAACTACAGGCAACTGCTTAATAAAGCTAAAAAGTCAGTGAATACAGATAAAAAATATTACTTTTCACAGTAATTAATCAACAAAACAAGACAAAAACATTCTGGCAAAGCATTATATCACTTCTCACCCCTGGGGTCCACTCAAAATCCTTCCACAAACACAGACAAGACAGCAAATGAAATAGCTAATATGTTAAAACACTCACTTCATTGACAGCATAGCTACATTAGTCTTAGGCTTTAATTCCAGTACAAATTGTAACAACCTTGAGAATTCTCCCTCCTCCACAAACAACCAGTAAGAATGATAATACCTTGCCATCCACAATCAGTACTCAACAATACCTCATTTCTCTTTGTGACCACTTCCCACTACATTAATTCATAAACATCCAGTCAAACTAAAACAATGCTCATCTTCCTCTGACAATCGTCTACCAGAATACTTAAAACCTGCAGCTGACTCTATCACTTACCTGGTCAGCATTCTTATTAATCGGTCCATTATGGAATCTCATGTCCCTACCCTCTGGAAAAAGTCAGTCATAACCCCTTTACACAAAGGATGTACAGTAAATCTAACGAGCTTACAAACTATAGACCCATCTCTATCCTTTCTTCCCTATCCAAACTACTTGAAAGGTACATGCATATTCAATTGTTAAACCACTTTACCCATAATACTCTCCTTACATCCATCCAACATGGCTTCAGGTCAACTCACAGCACAACAGCTCTTATCTCTTTCACTGACATAGTAAACACAGCTATGGACTCCACCCTACATACATCTGTATTACTACTAGACTTGTCAAAGGCCTTTGACATGGTCTCACATAACAAATTACTTCAGCAACTATCTGCAATAGGCTGTTCAACAACCTCCAAATAATGGTTTAACAGCTATCTATCCAATAGGCCACAATGCATAAAATGGCAAGGTTGTCTATCTCAATACCAGACCAACAAAAGCAGTGTCCCACAGGGGTCCATTCTAGCACCCCTCCTCTTCCATATATTCATTAATAACCTGCAGACTGCCTGCCATCACAGCATACTAATCCAATACACCAGTGATTCCAGTCTCATCTCCTCCTCTTCTAAAAACATCCCCAACCTGCTGGAAAAAGCACAGACTGCATTTACCTCTACTGAATCATGGTTAAACAATGCACAATTATTGCTTAACCCTAACAAAACCCAACTTTTACTTTTCTCTCCTAAAACTAACACATCTAAATTCAGCATCAACTCCCATAACAAAACTGAGATTGAAATTGTAACAAGTGCAAAACTATTGGGAAACAGCATAGACAACAAACTCACATTTCACCAACACATACATTATGCCGTAAAAAACTCATTTCAAACTACGAACACTCTATAAACATAACACCTTTATGGACCCAAACTCTAAAAAACACTTGCAAATACCTACCTAACCCCCTCTCTGCACTATGGTGCTCCCATTTTTACTAATCTACATGCATCTCTCAAAACTCCAGTCTTGCTACTATAAAATTGTTAAATTTGCCAACAGCTCTTCAAACTGCACTCATCACTGCAATGCCCTCAAGGAGCTTAACTGGCTAGAATTCCCCCACTATCTTGACAATGTACAGCTATCAGTTGCACAAAAACTAATACATAAACCTGATAGCTGTCCAGCCCTAAACTCTATCCTGCACATCTATATTCCCACCAGAAACCTATGATCAATAAATAGACAACTCATAGATGTAAACAAGCCCAACAAAAGTGCAGGCAAGTGTCTCTTTTCTTATGCCATAGTTAAACTATGGAACAACCTAAGTCTACCAAATAATATCATTAGTATAGACAACTCCAGAAAGCTCAAAGTCACACTAAAAACTACCTTTACAATTTCTCGACCTGCCTTTGCCCAAAAACTAACATCTAATTTTCCCATCCTTCTATATTTCTTTCCCCCCCTCTCTCCTGTTATCTTCCACCCACCCTCTAGCATCCTACCAAATTTAATCTTCTTTGCTCAGCCCTCAAATCCTTCAGCTTAGAGTATAGCGTCTACTAACAGCTATCAGCCCTTTCTCTTTTTTGGAACTACTTGATGTAACACATCACATAATCTCCTAGTAACTTACCCATCCTTTAATTTTACCTCTACGCATACCCACTAAACTCTTTATGTGTTGTTTTATTTTATCACCTTTTTTCTCCAAAGCCATAAAAATGTTCTGTCTTTTGCATTGCAAACAGGGTGAAACACAACTAGGAACCACTCTCCACCAACGAATTGGTAAAGACACAACTAAATACAAAAATAAAATGTTCACTGCTGTACACGGTGACAATGGACACTGAGGAGAAAATAAATCCAAGGCTGTAACAAACTTCAGAAATAGTTTAATGAGAATCCAGTACTAAGCACTTTCACCTGTATATACACTTGGGCTTCATCAGAGTAAAAAAACATTAAATAATCTAGACTTTTAAATAGTAAAAACACAACCAGGTGACCTTATGTTTGTTGTTATTTAAAGACACAGCTTAATTCAAATAAAAATACTTTATAACTGTATCCTAGCATAGGAATATTTAGACTGTTTGTAACACATTTTAAAACATATATAAAATATAAAATAAACAATTTTATAATTTTATAAACATATTGTATCCTTACTTAAAACAAGTTACTTGGTTAATACTGACAACTTCTGTTTTAAACCTATCACAGTTCATTTAATTTGTGATTTGAGCTCTAAAATGCTAATAATGGAGCAAGTGTCATTAATACCTGGATTTTGCATGGCATTTTATCTCAATTGCCATTCCAGTTCCTTACATTCTAGAAAATTTTTAACATCACCCCCGTGATTAAGTGGTTGTTGTTTAAGTAGGAGCATTGTTTTTCCTGTTGTTAGCCAGGTTGATGTCTGTTCAGGATTTGCATATAAACAGTTCTTACTCATGGCTACATTTTTGTGCAAAGATGTTAATACTTTTAACCAGAAGTTAGGTACTGCATCTTGGCCTGGGGTTTTCCAGTTAGAGACTTTTCTTAACTTTATTTCAATCTCTCTGGCTATTACTTCATCACATTTCATATCCTGTACCTTTAAACATCTTATTCTTTCTTTTACTTCTTCTATCCATTTAGCATCTTTGTTATGTTCCACAGGATCTTCATAGATACTTCTCCAAAATGTATCTATTTCTTCTTTTTTGGTGGCCTTTCAATTCTTTTTACCTTGTATCTCAATTCTCTATACAATTTTTTAGGGTCATCACTAAATTGCTTATTTTATGCTTTTCCTTTATATATATCTATGTATCTTCTATGTTTTTCTGCCTGTGCTGAGATTTTTAGTTTGTTATTAGTGATAGTTCATGCTAGATCCTGATCTGTTCTAAAACTGTGCATTGCTTTTATCATGTCTAACTATTTTTGTTGATCTGTTCCTTCTTCTATACTCTTCTAACAGTGACACTTCTTGTCTTTATTGCTTTGTAGTTTTCTCTGTTCAATACTTCCATGATGGTATTCGATTTTCCCCTTCCTTTCCCTCACTACCCTGTGTTCTTGTGGTAGAGAAAATAAAAGAAAACTGAATGCATTTTCATTTTGCACACCATTAATGAATGCATTTTTGTTTTGCACACCATTAAAAACAACAGTCTAAAAACAAAAATGTAAATCTGATTATGCTGGATAATCTCTATAAAAATTCTAATCTGCTCTGTCTCGCTTAATGAGAATGTTTAATGCATTTGTTATACTGCTTTGATGAACCTACGAAGACGTGTTACAACTTCGTGTCTTCTGTCGAGTATATAGAAACTCATGCTGGAATACAAATACACTTTCTAGATTTTTCTACTAATGAAGTATAATCTATGATCTTATGCACTGTACTTCAAATTTATAGGGGGTAGAAACCAGCCATTGAATAGCATAAATCATATATTTTTAGGATCGTTTATATAATGGTTGAATTCAAGGCACCTTTTGGAATTCAAGGGGTAAAACTGAGAGGTGTTTTCTCATCATGCAGGCAACCAAATGTATGCTTATTTTCTTAAGAAGTCTATAAACCAAGCAACTGTTTTTTGTTTGTTTTTTTTTGTTTTTTGTTTTTTGTAGTATTGCAATTTACCTAAGATACTGTAAAAACATAAAATGCTTTGGATATATGTGCATTTTACATTAGTAAATATTAAATGTCATGAATGTCTTGATGGTGAATTATACATTTTAAAATCAACATTTTCTAAGACTCATGTTTGGTATAATAAAATACAAGCCACATTATGCCGTTGACTATTCTTTAGAGTCTTGGCTTATGGTCCCATTAAAGAATTAGATCTGTTTTCTTAAGTAAGACTCTGTAAGAAACATTGGAAGCTCCTTACTGTAGTTTGTTTTAAGGTCTAGTGAGTGTTATCACTGTTACAGGCCATAGTTATGTCATGTTTTGAGTCAGGAAAAACTGGATGTTACAATGCACCAAACCACTGTGTTACACTAGCCATATGTGACATATCTTTCTAACTATATTTATATTGTAGACATCAGATGCAACTTCAGTGCTAAACTGAAAATTAATATAAATGGCAGTCACATCAGGCTAAAGTCTTATCATATCAGACTTACATTTCTTGTGTTGAAGTCTTATCAGTCTCTGATTTATAACAATAAGTGAGGTTCTGGGTTAAAAAATGATTACTCTTTCCTCATTACATCACTTGGAATATATATATATATATATATATATATATATATATATATATGAAGAATTTGGTTTGCTATCAATATGTTGAATGGCAAAATAATTTCCGTTCAACATACCGAAAGCAAACCCCAAAAGTCAAAATACAGAACAAGTCAGAATGTTGAATCAGCTGAACAAATTCACATGTAAAATAAACTCCTATACCTAACATCACATTTTTGCAGGACAGCAAGCCCCCCTGCGCCCCCCACATCCCCTGTTTACTATATATTCCAACACCAAGAATGCACTACAGTGAGGAAAGGGATGAATTTCCCTAACCACACTGTACCACGATCTCTGTACAATTCTTCAAATTTATATTAGCGAATGTACAGTACATTCGCTAATATAAACTTTCCAATATTGAGATGTTCAACCAGATGAAAATTCGAACATCTGCATTTAGAATTTTTCATCTGTGTGCATCTTAACTCCAAATTATAATAGTAAACCGAGGAATTTAAATGTTATTTTATGAAATATTCTACAGTGGCTTACTTGTTGGCCATGTTATCAGGCCACTAAATAGACTAGCCATCTACTCGATAACTGTTTTCCTAAAAATGATATAATGATCTGTCATCTTGATCAGTCCAATTTCTTGTATCTCAGTACAGATGTGTAAATGAATATTATCTGCATTAGCAGCTAGACCCATTTCACCATATGCAAATTCTGCTCTACGCATATATCTATAGTCTTCTGGATACATATAGTGAACTAAATTATATTAAGACTCATCTTCTAAACTTCGTTACTCATACAGAATCAAAGTGTAATTGTTATATAATGTTTTGCTCTTCCTTAGTATGTTGTATTCTTTCACTTTGACTTGGGTCATGTCTGAAGAGTCCTTGGACCAGCTCACTTACTCAGTTAGCAATTTCAATTAATAAATAAATAAATATGTTAGCTTCAGTAATTGTATGTTCTTCTGACTCCAACTGCAATATCATCCTCACCTTGGAGCTCTTGTAATGGATTTCAATCCATGCAACTTTACTGCAATATCTGTGTGTCGTACTCACCATGGCTTCCACATCTCTGTGGCCTCCTGCTACCAGATAAAGCTACACAATGGACTTCTAACCAGTATGACAATATCTACAGATACGAATGATATTTGCTGTAAGACTGGTTTGAACTGACAGTTGAAATGATATGTGCAATTTGTTTGATTCTTGTAACAACATTTGCATGGCCTGTTGGCCCTTGTTACTTCTTCTTGTAGCTCTTTGTCACCTGTTGCAGTGTCTACATGGTGATGTAACATTTGCTTCAGTAAATGAGTGGAATTTTGATATTTCATCTTTATCTGTTAGCTTTATGCAAATATAGCCATTTCATCTTAACCACTGGTATATTTCTCACCTCCATACCTTTACTGTAGCATCTTTATGGTCTCCAGGATCCTTGCCATAGTAATTATATGTTTTTTTCATCCTAGATAAGAGTATCATTTTGACCCTAAGATAATTGTTGCAGCATCTATTCGGCCTCCATTCGGAACATGACCTGTAGTTTTTCTACTGTACTGGCACTGAACTCGTTCTTAATACTTGGACTTAACTCTTGTCCCAAATGCAGTTTTATGGATGGTTATACTATACAGACTACACTTCCCTAACGTTTGGGAGTGAATATATTTTGTTGGAAGCATCACAGACTGAAGTTCATCCATCAAACTCATACTACTGTAAAGGCAAATCTTAACAATTGCATGTACAATTCCTGCAGGTTTCCATCTAAGAACTGGTTCTATTCATTTGTCAAACAGTTCGGTGAACTACTTCTATGAAAACCAATTCTTAGCCATAAACTGGACCATAGGAACAACAGGAAATGCAATATAAAGAGGATATTTTGAGTACCCAATCAACCAGAGTATTTTATGGGATGAGGGGGAATTGAGAGTGTATGAAGAAAGCTCATGCAGATATGGGAAGAACATTCAGACATCACAGTGAGAGGGAAAGCCATTCCATACTGGGTTGGGGGGGGTGACATAATGGTTAAGATGTCTATCTCACAGACAGAAGGCACGTGCTTTGTTTTGTACCTTTGGTTATTGTTGTTTAATAGTCTGCAGACTGATTGCCTAGTATTTATCTATGAACTTATGAACCCTAAAGCACTGAGTTAGCAACACCAAGAACTGTCCATCTGGTAATATTCAAATACTACTGGTTCCAAAACTGACTTGACACTAAAGACAGGTGTAGATTTGCCATCTACCTTCCCAAATGGTTAAAAAATGTAGCTTAAGAAGTATAATGCAACAATAACAACGAAAAAATATAATGCAACAATAACAACGAAAAAAGAATAATAAGTCTAAAGACAGAGCTGGTGCTGATGGCAGTGTTTGTCATAATGAAAATAGTGGCACAAAATCCCCAAAAATGTGCACAGCTCTTATTAAGAGACAGTGATGAGCCAATCATTTCTTTTGAGTACAAGGCATACTCCATACCCCACTGGTGCCAGCAGCAAAAAGTAATGAGAAACGGATTCACTGTGTCACAGCCTCCAACAGATGGCTTTACTGCTGAAAATATCTGAGGTTTTAATTAGCTGTGAGCAGATTACCAGTTGCAGAACATTTTGTTAGGATTCTTTCATTTTCAGTAATCTGTTACTGCTTATCACAGTTACAAATGAACATCGCCCTGTGAACTTCCAAAATTTATGCAGAAAACACAGTGTTAAATATTATTAAATACCTGTTTGAATTAATGCAATTGGAGTCTAGCTCATTTGCCACTCCTTTCTCTGGGGAAGTCACAGATTTAGAGTAATTATTTCTCCAAATGCTATTATTTACAGCTAGACAACTAATGAATCTGGCAGAGTTTCAAGCTGTCTCACATTTGTTATCTCTCAGCCTGGCAGGGAAATAAATAAATATTCAGCAGAAGTGACAAGAAAGATACAAACAAAAGCAGAAAGAAATATAATATGATTGATATCTTGCCAGCAGACCAAAAATTAAAACCCCTAAAAGCATATTTGTCTGGCAAATAGTTGTAATTTCCATTATTTATTCATTTCACAACATGGACTGGCTTTATCTTAAGATGAATCACAACAAGAAATGGAACTCATTTTTAGACTTTATAATTTGTATTTTTATTTTTGAGCAAACTGAGAAATGAAATGTAAAGAACGCATAAGTGATACATAAATGTGAAGTGTATTAAGCAGTGGTATAAATCTATTGACATCCCTGCACCAATGTTTCAACTTCCAGGTACTCTTGCCATGTGGAAAAGTTGTATTTCCTACACTTCTCTGTATGCCAAAAACTAAAGTGTAACAAATGGCAAAGGATTCCTTGTTATCAGCCCTGTTCCTTAATTTTAAACCCAGAATAAGCATTTGCTACTGTTCAGACTGCTTTGCAAAATGCCTGACAATATTGTTGGCATGAAATCTTATGATGGTAAAAAATTATTTATATCACAATTATTTTACATGATTCAACTGTGAAATACTCAGAAAATAATATACTTAAGGTTCTGAAAGAAAATACAAAAATGCCAATTTTTCCCTGTCAGTACACCCAATTAGGGGTGGTCTTATCTTTTGAAGCAAGGTGGTTGTCATTGCATCTGAACTACACCAATACTATATCATTTTCTAAACATTTTGTCAGTATTTATGTCATGAATAGCCATGTTTATAAGTGCATAAAGGTGAAGTGGAAAATGTGTGAGAGAGAATTGAACCTGATAACCACCACTGTTGCATGCGGCAGCTTGGTTTAGCTTGTGTATAGCCCTATTTCCTCCTGCTATGTTAGGGCTGATGTGATAGCGAAGTGTACAAAAGTGTCATGAATGATCCACCCCCACCTACATGACAACAAGCCCTCAAGCTGCCTGCATGCAATATGTGGCTGTACTCAGATTGCACATCTGTAATATAACAACTAGCATTCTTGTGCCTCCGCCACATGGCATTAACACATCCTCACACTCTCCTCCAAGAAGAGATGAGCAAATAATCCCCATCTCCGACCCTGACACCAGATTCCCAACTCCAATAGATGCCTAATTCAAATTCAGATCTCCAGAATAGTAGGCAGGGCTCTATCCCTCTATGGTAATGGAGCTGAAAAGAGAACTCACTAAATAATAATCTGCCAAAATAAAACCATGATCTAATGCTGGTGCATTACAACATTATAAACCAAATTTATAACATAATATTTTTATAGGACCTTGTTATGAGCTTATATAGCAATTCTGCATACATCAACAAATTATTTAAACATGTTCATACCTTACTTAAATGGAGTACTGTTGCACAAATGTAAAAAAAAAGAGTCTGCATGTCCTCCCTGTGTTCGCGTGGGTTTCCTCTTGGTGCACCGGTTTCCTCCCACATCCCAAAGACATGCAGTAGGTGGATTGGACTCTCTAAATTGGCCCTAGGTGTGAGTGTGTGTGTGCCTTCTGTGGAAGGTTGGGCGCCGAGCTGGCAACTTGACACCGTAAAACTCCACTGCCAATCATGAGCGGACAGATGACCTGTTGTGGTGACCCCTAACTGGGAAAAGCCGAAAGAAGAAGACACTATAAAAAATAACTTTGAATTACATTAAACAATAGCTATCATTTATCAGTAGATCAGGGTTGGCTACTTTGTAGTTTCCATACCTTATATGTCATAATGTTAGTTAAAGTACTAGGCTGTACTCTCCAAATAAAAAAATAGAACAGCACTTTATAAAAATTTGTCAGGTTTTATTTAATTGTACATCTTTTTTTAAATATTATCCTGGGGATTCATTAACATCATCTACATGTACCACTGGAACTAACAAAATCAGTTGACTGTGTGCAGCAAGCAGCAATACTAATAGAATATCCAAGACGCCAAGCTACACAACATGATGAACGGCCTCAGCTGGAGCCCACAACACAGGCTCATGGCCATGTCCAGGTAAGGCAGGGCTCGAGGGCATGATGTAAGCAAAGGAAAAACACAAACCTGAGCTATAGAAGGAAGTGCATGCACAAGGCAGAACAGCAGACAGATCAATCAGGAATACATAAAATAAGGGGAAGCCTAACAACAAGTGGACAAGGAACAGTACTGTTGTACATTGCAGTAATGGACATGTGGGGACATTACAGGCATTTTTATTTACATTCAGAAAGACAAAACAGTCAGTAAATATTTAGAAGGAAACTTGTGTTGTTTGAAAAGGCATGCAAACAAAAGTTTAAAAATTACCAGGGCCATATGTATCAAACTCCCAATGCAGGAATAGTGGAAAAACAAATACATAAATCTGAGGACAATTTGAAAAAATTAAGTAACACCTGGACATACTGTCCATATAAGTAGTGAGAGTGGATACAATAACAGTTTTGTCAGTAAAAGGCATGCATGCTTGTTGTGAAGGGTAGGAATTGAGACACAGAACAAATCCAAATCATGATGTACTGCAATACACAGAGATATGTCACAGAAATAGAACCATCATGTTGAACAGAAAGTAAATAGATATGCTGCACTAATTGTTAAAGATCTGTAAAATACAAAAAGTCACTCATAAAAGTTACCTGCTAAGAGAAGTAATCACTGCACATGTGTCTTATTTCATTATTGTGCAAGGACATCTGTTGCATGCACTGTTTCAAAGTATTATGTGATTGGTGCAGAAAGCATATGGATCTGTGTAAGCATTGTATTACATGTGTATTACCTACTGCTGCCATAGTAAGACACTAATGAGTCCCTAATAACGACACTAATAAATCCATGGAATGAATTATCATGGAAATGATAAACAAGGATGTTGGCAACCTACAGACACTGGAACAATCCCAATTTGGCTTTGTTAAGGGAATGACATGCCTACTTAACCTGAAAGACTTCCTTAAGTGGGTCAGCAAGGCAATGGATGAGGATAGCACATTTGATAAAATACTCCACACAGGCATTATTGAAAAGCTCTCTGAGGTAAACCTAAACCCTTACATAACTTGATGGATTGCTGTCTTGTACATAGGCAGGACTGAAGAAGTCAGAATCAGTGAGACCACCTCCATCAAGGCCTGGTCCTGCTTCTGTTTTGCATTTTCTTCATGGAAGTCAAGGCTAATGTTAAAGGTCTCTGGCTCACCATGTTCACAGATGACTGTAACTTAGGAGCTATTATAGATTGATTCCCAAGACACAGACATCTTGTAAGTAGGTTTAACACAGACAAATGATTGGTGCCAGAACCATGGCCTAAAACTCAATGCCAGAAAGTGCTTTATAAAATGCCCTTTGGGAGACTGTCTACCCAAGTTAATTAATCCATCAATAAAGCTACCATAAGAGTCAACTCAGTAGTAAGAAATATGCAAACATATGTAGACAATCATTTAGCCTTTATAGTTAATATAATAAGAAAATCATTCTATATCTCCCAACTTAAAGGTAAGGGCATGGCATTCAATTACAAGTACGTTATAGTACCACTGTATTAGGCCCTTATCAGATCCATCATTGAATACAATTTCTGCTTTGGCATGTATCCAACCAGATGAGCTGGAATGCCCACAAAGATTTCTCACCAGCAGAATTCAGGGCATGAATACCGTGTCCTACACTGATCTCCCAAAGGCACTGTCTCTTATTATTCAATGTCTTACAGACTGCCAAGAGGGGAACTTTCCTGTTCAACATGGCTTCCTCAGACTCAGCCCTAATGGATATGGTGCACAGTATTATCCTAACTAACACTAGCTACCTGTCTGCGATCATGCCCCAGCAATGATACTTGGGTCCCAAATGGTCTGGGGTGTGTGGCAAGGCTTGTAAAGGCCCTAGTGGTTGTTAACCTCGTAACAACCAGTGAATCTGTGAAAACTTCACTTCTGAAGGATTTTTAATACCATGTATGAAAATGTCAACTGAATTGATCATTGATCATTGATCCTTGTGCAAATCCTAATACATGGATCACAGCATGCAACATACCAAACAGACAGTTGCAATCTCACCATCAGGTTGTCAGTGAATGTAGACATTGCTACTGCTAACATACAACATTTTTAGACAGTCTATAACAATACTGCAGCCCTCCATGCATCATTGACTACCTGTATTACACAACAGTCAGCAGAGTCATGTTATTTGGTTCTTTGTTTTTGTTTGCTTGTTTCATTTACTAGTTGTGGTAGCTTTTATTGGTTTAACTCTAGAAACCTGACTGGTGCATCAGCTCCTATGTCAGCCAATCAACACATGCCCAACTCTTCCTGTGAAGAGCAAAAAGAAAAAAATGGACTCTGGCTGACTGTAGAAAGCTGACTGGTATCATCTTCTGCAGCACCCACTTCTCAAACCAGATCTTCAAGTGAAGAGTAAACAAAATGGGCTTCTGCTTACTGAAAAAAAGCTGACTGGCTTCCTAGAATAAGCAGCCAGTCCATACACTCTCACCCAGCTCTTTACGTGAGGCACAAAAAAAAACAACTTTGAACTACAGAGTATTGTAGAAAGCTGATTGATACATCAAACTTCTACAGCAGCTAATCCACAAGAAAAAAAAACAAAACAAAACAAACAAAAAAAAGGTACTGCAGCTGTATCTAGACGCTGATTGGTGCATTGGATTCTACAGCAGTCATTTAACATCACCCCCAGTTCTTCAAGTAAAGAGAAAAAAAATAATAAAAAAAAGACTTCATCTGATTTTAGAAAGTGGATTTGTGCATAGGCTTCTACAGCAGTCAGTCCATGCCCCCACCCAGCTCTTCAATTGAAGATCAGAAAATAAAGAACTCTGCCTTTCTGTACAGGCATTTCTGTACATAAGAATGGTGCATGAACTATGTGCCCGGGCAGATGACCCAGTGCTACGTTAAGGAAGGAAATATGTGTGGTTCAGACTTCACGACAGTACTGACAACTGAAACAAGCATATGGTGTACATTAAACTCTGGAGCCTGTGTTTTATATATATATATATATATATATATATATATATATATATATATATATATATATATATATATATATATGGTTCTACCTGACATAGCCGAAACCACACAACACCGACAACCACATCACCGACACCACATATTCGACAGTCCATAAACACGAAACCACACATAACCGACAACGAAATAACCGACGGTACACAAACACGAAACCCCATACACTGCACACACCACAATAACAATTATTAAAAACAAAACACATCCCCATTCCACAAACCACACACACAACACAAGCACACCAAAATCCTTACAAGCCCACACTAAACCTTAACCCTAAGGTCCGTCACTATCGCACTTACCTACGCCCTAACCTAACTCACTTAACCCCTAACCCTAACTCACTTAACCCACCCCTATCGCCCCTAACCCTAACTCACTTAACCCACCCCTAACCCTAACTCACTTAACCCACCTAAACTCCTAACCTAACTCACTTAACCCACCCCTATCCCCACAGACCGTCAATCTCCACACTTACCTGATACTCACACAGCCTTTCCCCATGTCGGCATCCTCGGCGTTGGTGTTGTCATCCGTCGTGTCGGTCTTCTGCATTGTCGATGTTCTGCAACCCGCGAT